>NC_048898.1:35687439-35810190 GCF_011077185.1 Oxyura jamaicensis | reverse complement strand
TTTTTTTTTTTTTTTTTTTTTTTTCCCAAACTAATTTTGAAGAATTATGCATCAAAAGTTTCATTTGATAGGCTACATTTGTAGCATTGAGTGTCAACTAATTGTGCACAAACACATAGTCATTAGGTAACCGTACAGCTTCAGGAACTGCTACTACCGACATTAAAGACAGGCTTTTGCTGTGTAATTCAAAATACATTATTGAAAAGAAGTATAACTCTAATGGAATGGAAATTACAGCTATCACTATCTTCCGCATTGTTACAGACTTAATCAGGTTTATGTACATAAATGTTAACTTGTAAAATGATGGAGCGCAGATATAACCCACTGCTATAATACAATGAAACAAAAGTAAAAAACTTGCAGGGCTGAATTCCTAGGCCCTTTTCTTAAGAGGATTATGTTAATTCAATTTATTTCTCATGTAATTACAGGCCATGTCAACAGTAAAGTTAAATGACAGCAATTCAAAGTCCATAACTTTGTTTTACTTTTGTTACACATATTTTTAATACTATTCGTAAAAAGTATTAGCGTTACATACAGTAGCAGTAGTATACACAGTATCTAAGCCACATAATACATATAATACAGAAACACCTGACAATTAAAAAATTCCCCCATATTATTCAACTTTTAAATGTAAAGAAGAAAATTCCTTATTTGTTCCTTTTTAAGGATTGTTTAAATTTATTATTTCTGCTATAAGCACTAATTCTATACAATCTGTAAGCAGGTATTTTTACTAAAATGTGATTTCAGACACAGCAGGACAAGCCCCTGCTAGCCACTCTGAACCCAAACCCCAGCGGTACTGTGCCAGGAAATAAACTAGTAGATGGTATACGCTCTGTCATATTTTCTGAACATGAATGACAGGAGCAGCCAGAGCTGCTGTATTTCACAAATGCACACACAGAGCAGTAAGTGAATGGACAGCTCAAAGGTGAGCTTGGATCAGAAAGTTCTTAATTGTTACCCGGCCAACCTGGTAACACTTGTGCTTCACTTGCATTCAATAATAACAGAAGTTTCTAAAAGTTCAGTAAGATCAGCACAGCCCATTGACCTCAGGTGGTCACAGGGACAGTATGTGTAGTTCTCTGGACTGATGAGCTAGGTGGCTTTCTACCCCTGCTAGCAAAGAGAGGAGCTGACAATAAAGGGAAAGGGCTTCAGCAGATTCTGAGTTACTCAGTTTCTCCCATAAATATATACACAATTCAAAGCCATACCAGTGGCCAAGAGGAAATACTACAAAGTCACTGCAGGTGGTTCTACAATTTAAATTTATTCACAATTTGCTTTATAGAGAAGTTTCAGTATTCTGAATAGGCACAAACACTCACACCATAAATAAAATAGCAGCAAGTGTCAAAGTGAAAAGTCAGGTAGGACAGAAATGAACGATGGTAATTTTTAGGCTGGACAAGTATCGTAGAAATGCACAAGAATGTTAAAACTGATTACTGAATATTCTTCTGTCTCCCTCCACATTGAAACTAAACACTTTTGTTTTAACACTCGAAATTCAAACAGACCTGCACAGAAAATCCCACAGGTAGGGTAGGGTAACCCATTAGAGCAGAAGTTATTATAAAGTGATTGAGAGAAACCAAGAGAGATGAATAGAAAGAGTGCTGGACTCCACGAAGCATCATCTAAAATGAGAGCCATTGCCAGGCAGCGCTGCATGGCACTGCACTGCACTCCAGAGCCTTGCTGCTGAAGCCTCCAGCAAAGGGTACCAGTGCTTGCAGGAACACTGAAAGCAGTGTGGCCCTGGGGGAACCTGCAGGCTCCCCGGTGCACACTGGTTGTTGTGCTCTGCTCTCAACACACAATGCTTTCTGTATCATGTTCCTAGCTCTGAAACATTTCCTTTGTGGAGTCCTAGAAACTTTTTCAGTGTCGCAACCATTAATTATAGTGTACACAGTCAAATACATCCTATCTGCTGAAAGCTTTTGTGAGAATGGCCCTTAGGAAAACATTCAGGAACTCAGTGAAAAGGCTGGGTAGTTAGCTCATGGCAATGGTGCAATTAACAAAATGCATTCTTTCAGGAGTGAAGGAAGTACCTGACTGTTCTTACCGCGTGTTCCTATAGAATTGTATCACCAGATGTAGAAACGGACAGTAGAATTTAACTTATGGCTTGTACAAGTTAATCAGAAAAGCTATGCATCTCCCAGAGAATATACTGTTGAGGAAAAAACTAGGTATCTTCTACCTGTTAACAAACTGAAGTTAAATGATCATTACTGTTAATTAGGCTCCAGAATAATATTCAGTATTTTGTTGTAAATTTCTTTAATTATTTGAATCCTTGCCCTTGGGGTGTGGGGTGGGGGGCAGGGACTGGAACTAGACAATCTATAAGGTTCCTTCCAACCCAAGTCATTCTAGTCCATGCTGAGAGACTCATCTGCAAAAACTGCTATTGATAGTAACATAAACACTTCGGCTCTGTTGCATTACACATCTGGCATTAAAATCACTATTCCTTTGATTATCCAGAAACCTTGCCACAAAAGTCTGCAGATTTAAATAGCTGTATTTTTTTTTAACAGGTAATTGACATAATTTATTTTTGAAGTGCGTCATTTCAATTGTGGAAATTTAATGCATAAAGGAAATACCTGAATAAAAGCTTAATTACTATGCAGAGTAAACATTTACTGCATTACCTCACTAGATGTGATAAGGCTAATATATAAAGATTGCTTTAAATAAATTCAAAATAAATTGCCAGTGATGACACAGAAACTGTAATTCATGTAGTCATAAAATCCATAATTAGCTTTAATGAATATTTAAAGTCAAAGTTCAACCCAACTTTTTCAATGTTTAACCTACTATATCAATATAGTTCAAGGAATTCATTTATCATCGAACATGACAATGTCTGAATATTAATTAGTGCAGGGCACTGCTGTCAGGAAGCCCTTATCTCCTACCAGTGCTTTTGGCTGTGCTGCATGTCAACAGTGTGTTTGTCACGCCTGATATTATTGATTCCCTGCCTGTTTTGCTAACAACAATTAAAAAATATTTTACATATTTATAAACCTGAACATCAAGAGCACGTATTAATTTTCCATTAGTAAAATGGAGTCTATTAGCTGCCACATTTCAGTCAGGGGAAAGGCAGCAAATGAGAGGTTGCAGCAGTGTCAGACAGGAAGACAATAATTGTAACATACAAGCACTGTTACCGTGTCCTAATCGGGGACACCTTATCTAGATTCATTTACGTCGCAATGAAGTTTAAGAGACTTCAGCTGTAAAACGCCGCGCCAGCAGACGGCTCAGGCCGCGCTTCCCCGCGGCCGCTCCGGCAGGGGCAGGCAGGCCCCAGCGCCCGGGAGCGGCACCGCCCCGCCGCCGCCTCCTCGCCCCGGCCGGGCCCGGCGCCCTTGGGCCTCCCGGCGGCGCCCTGCCCGGCCCCGCGGCAGCAGCCGCCGGGCGGGGAGGATGCCGCCTGCCTGCCCGGGGCCGCAGCGGGCTGTGCGGCCGCTCGGCTGCCTGAGGACGGCCGAGGCTCACCGGGCGCCTGGCCGGCCCCTGGCCGCTGTGCGCTGGCGTGCGGCGCGACCAGGGGATGGTTACGGCAAAAGGGCTCTACAGCCCTCCGCAGAGACAAGCCACGGGCTAGCTCGGGCTGCCGCGACAGCTTTGAAAAGCTCGCTGAAAACACCAGCCTTTAACTCGCTTGAAATTTTAATTTTGATGCGACTTTCACTTCCCAAGAAATGAAGAAAAGGCACGATGGAAGGACAGGCTGGATCTCGGACATTTGAGCACCAAGTGACAAGTGACAAAGCAGCTACAAATAATGAACAATGTTAAAGTATATGCTTGTCAACTCTGTTCATAGATTACCTGCTCCAGTATAGCTAAATTAACACTAAATATCTATTATTCATTCAAGGTTAAAAAAACAGGCTGGGTACACAGATCAACTCATTATAAAATTATCTATCACTTTTTATTTGCAAACAAATCAGGTGTCCAGCAATTTATCATTTCCTGAATTAGACTTATCAGCTAAAGTACATACAATTAAACGGCTATTGAGCTTCCCCCCAAACAGGCCCCGTGCACCTGACGTGCAGGCAGCCGGGCCCGAACAGGCCATGCTGCCTCAAACAATTGCGTAGTGCTTTTGCAGCTTCATATCTCAAATACAGATACCAGTGTAATTTCATCCGTTTGAAAAATTACACCCAAAAGTGTAAAAGTGATTGGGCTCCAAATATTCAGTGATAGACTTAAACACCCTGAGGATGCCCTGAAAGCAGATGAGGAGGGGACAACAAGCAGCATGGGCATGGCCCGACGCTCAGTCGCTGTTTGGTACCTGCAATGAGCATCACTGGTCACCTCCGATTCCTCTGAGCCCAAGATGCACAAGCTTCTCACACAAAGAAGCTGACCAGAGGTAACAGACCTCCTGATCTTGATACAGAAATACGGTGGGTGTCTTGCAGTAGGACTCTCCTGTCCAGCCGATGTGAGCGATGGCTTTCCAGTATACAGATACTCATACCACCGCTCCATCCACTGACATTTCTGTAGCACATCCATGAATGACCAAAGTCGCCCTGGTCACAACGGTACAGGATTTCAGAAAGCAGTAACCTTCTCCTGCTGCCAACCTTTCTGAAACAGCCAATGCACTTTCTAGCTCTTGGCCACAGGCACACTGCTGGGAAGGCTGAGCTGCTCTTACCCTATCTAAAGACTGCTCATACACCATCTAAGGATGAGTAAGTGTTCAAATTGTATTAACTCTTAAAAAAAAACCTCTTTCTAGTTATGAAAAGTTGGTCTACACTGCATCAGAAATATATGCCTAGTTACACACATGATTCTCTCATTAAAGCAAAGGGAATTACTTGAGAAAAGGTAAAATCACCGGCAGAATTGGTATTGAAGATTCCCATACTCTCTAACATCGAAAATAATGTTATGAATTATAATACAAACATACCCATATGTACCCTTACCCTTATAATACAAACATACCCATATGTACCCTTACCCATATGTACCCCTACCCTTATAGTACCACAACTTGCTTACATAATTGCTGGTATCTTTACAGTTTCTCCTGTGACCACGTCCAATTAAGTCAATATGGCAAGAACAGTCTGTTACCTGAAACCTGCAGGTACAGCTGGTAGAAAACAGGCTATCAAGCAAGTCTACCCAAATCCCAGTCGTCTGCTTACTGTAATTGTATTATATCCATATCTGCCTGCAAAGATACTTACACATTTCTAGATTAATTTCTACATGCTGGTTTTGACTTAAAACTTTTTAATCTGTTTGTAATCTATTTATTTTATGGGCCTGCCCATTTTTCAAACTGACTCTCTCAGCCATACTGTTGCAGCTAGGCAGTGAAATTATACTTCTGCCTACTTCATGCCAGATGAATAACCTCTCATTTTCCATGTTTCTAGCTTCAATGAGCTGTCAGAACATGCAGTATCATTTCTAAACATCCTTAACTAAATTTCAGTGCCACAATCTTTCCTGCTAAGTTTTAGTTTAGCAGTACTAGACATACTTTAAACATCTTTTAACATACTTTTAACAGTGTTCCGTCACTTTATTTCCCTTATTTCTTCAATACAGTTAAGTGTGAAACCAGTAATAACTGAGCTATGAAGAAGAATAGTCATTATAAATTTACTGAAAAAAAACCTAACCATTCAAAAATGAATTCTGAGTTCTGTTTCTGTAATAGTCAAATTAAATGTAATTCAGGAAACAATTGCTTATCTGAGTGTTTTTTATACAGTTTTATAGCTTGTATTACTTATTTCTAGACTCATTACAAAGATGTGGATATTTTTAGATTGGCTTAACTTTCTAAGAAGGCTGCAATCTGTCTACATGACAAATAGGATTAATTGTTTTAAAAATTCCAAGATATCTAAATCCCGTCATTTAGGTGCTTTATCCAGAAACAATGATAAAAAAATAACTTGTTTACAAACGTGTTTTTTACAGATACCTCAGAGAAGTCCCTCTGGCTAGCAGCAACCACCAACAATATTTTTTTTAGAGAAAAAAAGAAGTCCCATCTTTCATTCATTTTGAAGACTTGACAAAATGAGTGATGTTATGTTACCATGGTGCACCTATACTACCCTCTCTTTATGCTTAATGCATCAATAGAGCAAATGAAAAATCTTATTTTTGAAAGATTCTTTGGGACTACGTAATTTAAGGAGAACAGAACAAATACAAAATGTGAGCTATGTATAAAAATATCTGGTAAGTAAATGAATTATCTATTTGTAACCTATCACACCGACAAAGAAAATTTAGTACTGCTTTTGATACTTCTTTCACAAAGATATTTAACATTTTAATTACAAATCAATTCAATTAAAAAACTATGCGGTTTATTTTCCCCAAAACAGAACAAAGAGATGACAGACAAAGCATAAAGCAAATGAACAACAACAACAAAGAACACATTTTCATGAGTTAAGAAAAGAGTATGTATGCTGAACAGTTAAAAAAATGCCAACTATCAATATTCCTGAACACACCGTAGAACCTTCACAAAGTCATTAATCACATTGTTATTTAATATTTCTATTACGCGAGCACTTTTGAGGCCCCCAATCACAGTAAGAGGCACACAGCTTGGCTCCACACCAATATATAGGAAGCTGTCTGAATACAGGATTCAGAACTGTAATTCAGGGCCACACTCTGAATTCTGCCCTAGCAACTTCTTAATGGGACTGACCACAAGAAGTGTGTGTGTTCAACAGGCCAGAATCTCTGCTAAGGACGCCACCAAAGGATTCAAAACCAGAACAAATTCCATCGCACTGCTCTGAATATGCACTGGATCTTCAGTATGAGAAGAAACAGAAGTAAAATCTAGTTTCTATTTGTAAGCAGAACAGCGCGTAGAGGTATTTAAGTGCTTAAATACTAAATGCTTATTTCAGAGTTAAACCTCATGCAGAACCAAGGGTATTCCCCAGGCAGTTTTACATTCTTGATAAACAGAGTTCAAAATATTGTAACTAGAACCTGAACAGCAGATTTATTCATTGGATATTGGTAATGGCTCATGAACTGAGAGAAACTGAGCTTGAGCCTTAGACTGCAGAAGAGAATACACAAATGCAGAATATTTTTTTCAGAAAGCAAGCTACATTCTACATTCTGCTTATTTTTGTCAGCATTTTAGGACTGCAACCAATAGCAACAGAGACCAAAGTAGCACTCCACCTCTTCCAGAAATTCATTCTTCATTCCCATATATTTCTGTCCTCCTAAAATGGCATGAGTGAGTGCACTGTACAAACCATCAAAGGGATGCAGCCATGAAAAAGGCAGATGTGATGCAGCAATGCAGTTAGAAAAGCATTAACGCAGCCATACGGCGCGATGATGCTGCATCATCTGGAACCACATGAACGATTTGGATCTCCCATGTAGAAGTTTGACCACACTGAAAAAGGCCATTAGGGTGAGAGAACAGAATCCAAGAAGAGCTTGACTCTGTATCCCAACAAGAGAAAAGAAAGCTGCAAATAAATCACAGGTGAGTAGCACTGGGGAAGGGAAAGAACTATATAAACTAAAGCGCAACACTGACTCTTGGACAAATTGGGTCCAAACTGAACAGAAAATAATTTAGACTAATTAAGAGGTACCTGATAACCATGAAGAGACTAAATATGTGGAATATCCTTCCAAAGACATTACCCTGATCTGCAGAGTCAGAAGGGAGATGCTATCAGGGCAAAAATCCTAACAAGTTCTAATGTGAAACTTGACAGGTTTCCTTGAGTCCAGCAAGAAAGCCAGCTTCTTTCTGTCTTTTTGCTCCTGCTGACCAGCATCTCCTTCACTACCAGCCAAACCCTGGCACACTCCTCAGGTCAATAAATAAGCTGCACACAGGAGAGCTTCCCACAGAGCTCAGGGAGACAAGTGCTACTCCAGGCCAGGAGGCAAAAAATGAAATGCTCTGCGTCAGCCCCTCACTGCTCATGCACTTGAGTAAGGTGGCTGATCTGCACTGTACTTTCATGACCACTGAGCAATCCCTCCCAGCTATGGTACATGAGATATGATTGGGCTTTGGCAGTGCTATGGCAACTGGGATGCAAGCTGGATGCCTTCTGGTCAGATGGGGAGAGACTGCTGAATATTTAACATTTTACCATATTTTTCTTCTACTTAAAAAATAATTAAAAAAAAATCTTTATTTGTATGAAAGTGGTAAGTTAGATGGCTCTTGCCACATCTAGTTGACTCTAAATAATTGTAATTAAAAAATCCCCAACCTTTAAGTCAATTCAGTATTTCATGGATATATTCTTACATAATACACTCAGGATGGCAAATTCAATTTGATGAGGAGGCATTAATGCCCATTTCATTTAGTATTATACAGGCCATCTCCAAATAGGAACAGTACCATGTGGTAAAAGGTTGTATTTACCATGTCACAGTCACTGGCGGTTGTTTTGTATCTCAAAGAACCTTTGTAACTGCCTCAAAATAAGAGATGATTGATTTACAAAGTACCAAATTTCAAATTTCATATTCTAGGACTAAACATCAAATAATTGGACAAAGCTGTCCCCCTGTCTGACCCATCACAATCAAGCCCCTTTCAAGGTTGACTGCCTGCATAAGAAATATGTGCATAATTTCATTTTGTCTCCTGTCCAACATCCAATGTTAGAAGTTAATTAAATTGCTTGTCCATTGTATTCATCCACTTACAAAGTTAATGATATTCTGTTCCTGAATTAAAGAGAATTTTATAAAGCCTGCACTATGGAACCTGGCATGCTGTACACTGAGGAGCTGAACTCTGTCATGGTTCCTGATTGCAGCTCTCCTAATTAGGAAACAAAATGAATGTTTCTATGTCTGCCAATGCAGAGGACAAGTCATTCCAACAGCGAGGGTAAATGCTTTGTACAATAGCAACTTAATAATATCTCATGTTTGACTATAATAAATTCTGTAGGATTAATAAACCTGTTAAGTTTTAAAATTACCATAGCAAAGATGAACTGCAGTATAACAAGACAGCATTAAAAAAGGGACACAGGTTTGAGGGAGAGAACTGCTTCTTGCAAGGGCATCAACCTTGAGGACACTGAAATCTCCGGGTTCTTGTTCTTGCATGAGAGGATGAAGGAAACCATAATGATATGGCAATCTACCAGAACCAGATGAGAAGCAAAGATTAATAATTTAAACTATACTACTTTTGCACTTTTGGCCTAGATACAAAGATGCAGTACCCACGCAGCAGTCTTTCTAAGCAACCTTACAATCATAAGTATAATGTAGTTGCAAATCAAGTAGCTGTAACAGCAAACTTCTCAAGCCCAGCAAAGCTGCTGCTAACAGCACTGAAGACATCAAATGAGTGGAAAGCTAGAATTATGCACAAAGACTACCTGCTATGTGAGAAAAAATAACTGTGTGGTGCAGTGGAAACTACAAGAAAAGCACCCTGCATGGAAGAGTTATTTTTAAACATACTTTTTCATATTCAGTCAGAAGCAGCCTTTCATGACTTATGCCACTGGAGTCAGTCTATCTCAAATCAGCGGCCCTAAACATTTCTAACTGGTGTCTCCCAGATGATGATCGTGCTGCAGCTGGGGAGGCCTGCAGCACGCATGGTTTTAAGAAAGCCCCCCCATCACCAGCCTCACTTGGGCTCCTGGGCCCTGCGAGCTGGGCAAGGACTTGGTGGTGTGCTCGGGAGATCAGCACACACAGCGCCGCGTTCCGTGAGTTGGCTTGCCACATCAGCAGGTGTTGCAAAAATGTTCCAGCATGGGCACGCTTCAGAACTAGATTCCAGTGGATGCAGTCACTCTGCCACTGCTTCTGCAAACATCTTTCATCACTGTCCAAATGTCACTCTGGGTGTTTCCAGATTATAGAGTACAAAACCTAGATCATCGTACTTTCTATTCATTGTATTGGAAATCCAAGCATGGGACAGTAAAATAGCAGCCATTTGAAACACACATAAAAGCTGTTTCTGTAATGCAGAGCATGACGGCAGTGGAACTTGCACCAAGTGCAACGGGCTCTCAACCCTCGTCTTATACCCTGCCTAAACCTGTACCCTTAGGCTTCACTGCAATGTGCAGAAAAGGTCAGAAATCTCTGAAAATGCTACCAAAAAAGTAGGGTTTTCAATACCTATTTATATCACTGTAGTTATGTATTGAACAAAAAATACAATGAGATTTACCCATGTTTGGAAAACAGAATCTCTACTTTCACCTGACTTAATACAGCATGTTTTACCTTAAAAAATAGGAAGAAAAGTCTTTCCCTCATCTTTTGTCTTTTATCCAATGCTGCAATAGCTGGTATTAAAAATCAGAAGTGTTACTTCACTGACATGCTGAGCAAATCAATCTGATTCAGTGCAATGATACTTCACTGTCATGCTCCATACATTGCCATTTCAGCAAGAGACGAAGCAGCATATTCTAAGTTTGTAAATCATTATTGCTAACAAGGGGGCACACCCGGTATCTCCTACCTAATAGTTTTTTTTCACTCAAGAAGAGCAATAGGATTTATGTGATTAAATATTGTACGCCCTTGTACCCTTTGTACCAGTGGCTACACAGATTCCATAGATGATATGATACCAAACCAAGCCGCAATAATACATTAAGTTTACTTGTTGAAATTCATTAAAAATATTGAAAATTGAGCTAGCAAGAATCCCCCCAAAATATACAGTACATACAAACTAAAATAAGAGCATAAATGAAAACATATTGATAGCTAATTTGTTTTAGCAAATTTCTAGCAAATTTGTTCTAGCAAACACAAGAAAACATCAGGATTAACTGAAGGAAAATTGTTCTCCTGGAGTTATCTACGATAATGGTATGTAAAAGAATGCTGCCATTTTTGCATGTCTTCATGTACACTTAGGAGTAATACTCTGTGATGAGTCATGTTAGAATATGCTCAGCATTTCCTCCAAGTGGCCTTATTTCCAAAATAAAGCTACATTGAACAATTCAAAAGATGTATTTTGACTAATGTAACTTTTGTGAACTGAAACTCATTAAATAGGATTAGCAAATCAATAAGGACAGAAAGATGTAAAGCAATTATTTATGGAACAGACTAAATTATACTCAACTAATCTAAATACTCAGTAAAGTGTTTTGATAATTAAATCATGGGGAAAACCTGCCTTGTTATTAAAATCCCTTCAGAACGCCCATGTAAGTTGGAGTATGTGCATATATAATACATTCTATTTATAATTCTACCTTTCAGAACTTTTCAATTTCAATTAAAATTCTGTAATTTTTTATCTGGAATCACATTACATGCATGATAGATATAAGTTAATTAAAGTATAATCAATTCTAGGAGATGGCCAACAATGAACCTAAACAGTTTACAAATTACCCACTGTCATTCATCTGGAGTATTCAGTGTCTATAGACAATTATGGAAAAGCTTTAATTGATTTTCAAAATTTCAATAATATGATATATGATATATTTTGTATTCTATATGTACATCTTGTACTCAGATTTTTAGAACTAAAGTAGCTGCTGGGACCACCAATGCAAACCACTGGAGTAGTGCAGCGCTTACATTTGAAGTTGAGTGAAATGTTTACACTCCTTATATTTGTTCTCAAGCCACTATGACTATTGCAACTGAAACAGTATTACATTCATTTTCCAGGTTCTCCATTTACAGGGAATGCATTTCAGTAACTGCTCTGTAAGTTAGGTGCAATGTGGGTGTGAATTTACAGGCTGCCCAGGGAGGTTGTGGAATCTCCTTCTCTGGAGATATTCAAGGCCCGTCTGGACACCTACCTGGGCAGCCTGCTGCAGGGAACCTGCTTTGGCAGGGGGGGTGGACGCGATGATCTCTGGAGGTCCCTTCCAACCCCTACAGTTCTGTGATTCTGTGAATCTAAATTTCCAAGCATAAAACACAATGTTTGGTTCTGGCTGTCCTTCCAGTACAGTTCTGTGATCAAAGCTGGTCTGACCTGACTCAAACCTGGAAATGAGAAGCAAAGATGAAGGAGATGCTTGGTCTTGAGCAAAAGTCAATTTTCCACATGGAAATCCTTCAGACTTTACTTTATGCTAATAAAAGAATTTTCAGCAATTCTGCTAGACTAGGGAAGATGCTTCCTGATGTTCTGTTTCCAACTAGGTTAATTCATTTCATGAGGCTACCCTGAGATTCAGACAGACATCAGGTAAATAGTCATAAGAAAGTAAATGCTAGCTCACACTTTCTGATCTACTGGAGAAAGCACTGAGTTGAACAAGACGCTATGATGAATGCACCTTACCCCACCGACAACCTGCGCATGCCAGCTCTTGATTTATCATAAAGCTGGACTCCAGCTTTGTGAAACTTGGAAGAACGACACACTGCTGCAAAAGTTCACCTCACAAAGTAAACAACATAAACAGTTTGGCGTAGAAACTGTTAGAAATATGTTTGCCCGATCTTAGACTTGTAATTCATCAGTTCTATTAATACTTTCAAAGTCTCAGATGAACCTTCAGCACAATACAGTTCTGCTGAAATGCTTAAAACTGTGTTGTTATTGTTTGTTTGTTTTTTCCCTACAAAGGCAGCATTTGAATGTCCATGCCTTTTTTTTTTTTTTTTTTCCTTTAACAACAACAGAAGTCTCTATAGAACATAAGAAAAGTGAGCTTAAGATTTCTTCAGTTACTGTCACCACTGTCTTGCTTATATCCTATTTTTGGCCTTGCTGGCATCACCATATTGCCATCACTGTCTAGCTTTGAGCTAGTAAATGCAGAAAGAAAATTCAGTTAAGCATTTCAAGAAAATCATGAGGTACTTTGTGAAGTTGATGCTTAACAGAAAGATCACTGTGGAGACAAAGTGCACGGCTCTATAACATGGCTTTTTATCATATGAAAATTGCTAAAAGGTAGTATGCAAGATTAGAAAACTGTAAAAATTTGCAAAACCTGCCTTACAAATTTTCAATGGAATTAATTTAAGATATGTGCACGCTCAGTATGGGCACTATGGGAGACGCAATTTAAGAGAGAGAGAAAACTTACAGAGCATCCAAAGGAGGGCTACAAAGCTGGTGATGAAGAGTCTACAGGAGAAGACATATGAGGAACGGCTGAGGTCCCTTGGTCTGTTCATCACAGAGCAGAGCAGGCTGAGGGGAGGCCTCATGGGGCCTGCAGCTCCCTCACAGGGGGCAGAGGGGCAGGCGCTGAGCTCTGCTCTCTGGGGACAGCGACAGGACCCGAGGGAATGGCATGGAGCTGGGACAGGGGAGGGTCAGGCTGGGGGTTAGGGAAAGGTTCTGCACCCAGAGCTGGTCGGGCACTGGGACAGGCTGCCAGGGACGTGGGCACAGCACTGAGCTGCCGGAGTTCAAGGAGCGTTTGGACAATGCTTTCAGACACACGGTCTGATTTCTGGGTGGTCCTGTGTGGAGCCAGGAGTTGGACTCAAAGATCCTCATAGGTCTCTTCCAACTTGAGATATTCTATGGTTCTCAGCATGATGTGAACACTTTTGAATGAAGCTGCAGCTGATGATGGCACCCCATGGTACTAAGTGGGACCATCAAGGGCTAGAAGATGTCTTTGACAAGAACTCAAAAGCCCAAGGCATCTGTTCAGATGATGCTGAGTTACAGAAAGGCTCAAGAACCATGCTTTGCTGGTGCAGTACCATAAACTGTATTTTTAAGTCTGTATTTGACTACAAATAAAAACAATTTCCATTTCTAAGCAGGAATATACTTTCTCACAGAAAACATCAAAAGATGAACTAGACTCCAGTGAAAAATGGTCTTTTCCAAAGAAGTGCAAAATATTAGTCAGTTGCACTGTTAGGCTACCTACAGAGGCAGAGCTCTGAATACTTGAGTTAAAGAGCAGCCACCATTTGAAAATGTTTTAGCAATAGTAAAAGCGAGAAAGAAAAACTCTATATTGATAAAAGTCATAACCTGAATTTTATTTTAAAACTGAGAAGACAAAAATAGTCTGTATAAATCAAACAAGTTGTCTCTTCACGTCACTTTTATGATGGACATTAATCTTAGTTTCCAGACAGAACTGCTGTCTGATGTAACCACGCTTATTGACTTAATGGGAAGAAATTTATATTAGTCTAGGAAGCTGTGATGAATGCAGTCTTAAAGTTCAATGACTCAAACACTTTAGTAACCTCAAACATTGACCCAGGGAGACAGAAACTTAAATCTTAGTCCTGGAGCACGGGTTTAAGCTTCATTCACATCTTGTTAAGAAATTCTGAATTTTCATACATATTTTACACATATACGTGCATCCATGTACGTATATATAATCTCTATACATAGTACATAGCTTATCATGTAGCAAGATGTCCGTGGGAAAAGACACAAAGTAAACACCTTTTATCATGATAGGCCGTGCCTCTCAGGACTGTTGTTTAGAAATAGAGAGATGCTCAGGCAAATCTAAAGCAGATTTCTTTTTCCATCTTCAGATTTCTCTACAATGAAAAATTAAAAAAAACATCACGCTGAAACTTGAATTCTTTTCCACAGAATCCTGTTCAGGGTTTGTAAGTGCAAGCACTTGTGGCAGACAATTGGAAAGCATTCCCCTGACTGATGAGTTGGATCTGCTGTTGAGAGCAGTGCTCTGCCTGAGCCTCAGTGTTTCTCACAACTAGCATTCTGAACTCACAGCCTAAGGCAGTGCAGCGGTCATCTGACATGAGCCCGATGCTTGCCAGCCTCACTTAGATGCGCACCGTCATCACTGACTGAATTATCTCATGCTTGAATCATAAAATGATGAGTAGACTTGAAGATACTCATGACCATACTCATGACCAACAGAATTTTAATTTAACTTCCTCCATATTTGTATTAGCATATGAACAGAGGTAAACAAAGAATAAAAATATTAAAAAAATCAGTCAGTATCCACAGGCTATCAGGATGCAGATATACAAAGGACCTGCAGTTAGTACCCATCAGTTAATTGTCATTAGAATTTATGATGCCAGGAGTACTTGCATTGAGTTCTAAGACTGCACATCATGGGGTATGTAGAACAGGGCAGAGGAGATCGGCTCTGCCATCAGATGTATGGCTTCTTGGTGTACTGCCATTTAATAGTTTTGGCCAAGGTGATTGCTTTGAAATAGATAAAACGGCAGAGGTTTTCACCTCTGCTCATTGCTGATGCCTAAATACTTTCCAGAATTTGCAGCAGTGTTTATCTGGAAATCTCTTATTTACTGCCTTGGAAAGGCTTTGTTTATGATACTAGTTTCGTCTCGTATTGGCTTGAACACAGCCCATTGGCTGAAAGTCCCCTGGCACAGGAGAAGTGAAAGAGGCAGCAGAGGCACTGCCTGCCCAGAGGAACCAAAAGGAGTTTCCTCCAGCAAGGAGGCTTCTGTGTGCTGGAGAGACCCGGAGCTTGTAGCTCATTGCTACAAGCTACATGAGTGCAGCTACCAAAAAACGTTTACTGAGTTGTGGAGTTATACACAATGTAAGAAGCCAAGGAAGAGTTCCATAAGGAAAATAGTGATGCTGTGATAATATGTGCATATGAATATATGAATGAATATATATATGAATAGTGATAACATGGCAGGGATACTTGTACTGAGGCCGGTAATGAGTAGGGTGCTAACCATCCTGCAGGGCTTGCACATGAAAGGAAACTGAATGAAGACTCCTGTTGACTAAAAGAACGTTCCTGGCCTTAGTAGATACTATTTACACAGATTTCTTGCTCCATACTACACTAAGTGGAAGAGCTAAAAAAATGAGCAGATTTTTTCAAGTTGTAACACTTTAAAACTAATTCTTAATAATTCAAAGAAAAACTTGAGCAGAAGCCAAAGGAAATATATGCAGAGATTTTCCCACTTGTAATTACGAGTATTGTTCAAGAATATATGACTTCAGAGGAAGCAGAAGTCGAACAACAACCATCCTGAAAGCACAGATGTTGTTTAGTCATATATTAGTCACAGAATTGCCAAAATAGGGCCAAAACAGGTACTCATTCAGGAGCTGGGAAGGGCTGTATGAAAACTTAATGAACATATTTTAAAAAATGTAACTTTCTTCTGACATACATCTTCTATCAGACTGCCAAAACCAAAATTTAACACAGAAATCTCCCTTTCACAGCATAGATAGGAGCTTTGAAATTGAATAGCTCTTTGTTGATTCCATTACCGCAAAACACTGTTCATACTGATTCCCCAGTTCTACAAAATCTCTTAAATATGGCTGATAGCTAAACATACACATGGTCACGCATGGTCAGAATCACTAGAACATTTGCAATCAATCCTTTTTAAGTGTTTTCCAGGTTCCAGATACTGAAAGATGTCCAGGCACTTCAGTTAAGGCCTCACAGATCTTCAAGTGTTTCAAATAAGGCAGAAAACTACAGGTAACTGTGCTGCCCCCGCATTTACTGCTGTGCTGTTTTCTAAACACCACAAGCTGTACATTTAGATCTGAACTTTACAAGCAGCTCAGGGTTTGACCGCTGATCTGCCACTGTCGTTGTGCGGACGTGCAAGGAGGTGGGCTGGGGTGCAACTCCTTGCTGGGAGTTGGCTGTAAAGCACATGGAACCCAAAGGCAGCCCCTGCCAGGAGGGAGGACAGAAAAAACATTACAGCTGGATGTTGCACTAGACAGCAAAGCTGCTGGATTCTGCAGGTTACCAACAAAATGATGAAATCCAAGTCTGCAGGGTTGCAGCAGAGCTACTAGATGCTGAGCAAAACCAAAACAGTCAGCCCTCCTCCCTCTTCTGAGGACTGTAAAATGCACTGCTGTGTTAGTTTTCACACAGGGAGCATTTGTTTTTTTGTCATCATAAAGACTAAAGATTTCAACAAAATTTGCATCAGCACATAATTCTACATGGTTTTCAAAGCTGCAAGAATAGAAACTATGTGGGTCTCTTACTGATTTCTACCACCTTAGTGATTTGTTACTAAATCTACATTTAGTTAATCAAGCAGAAGATTGTTTTTGAGTAAATGGAAAATAATGCAAGAAAGGTAAGGGAAGAAAATGTACCCTACAAATTTGAAAGCTTTTATTACATTATGTGGATGGTAACAGCTTCAAGTGAAATCTGTACATATGTTCCTCAGAACTGAAACGTAATTTTCAACAAAAGGATTTCTGCGGGTGGTGTCCATAAGGTTCTCCTGAAAGTAAGTGTTTGCATTCCTCTTTGGACAGCTCAGGAAATAAAGTGGTACAGGTTGGTGGTTTTTCTATGGTCTAACTTTTGCTTTGCACGCTACCTGTCCTTTTAGTCCTGCTTTGGTGCTCCTGGACCATTTTGGAATGACTGAATAGACAAACGATTTCTAAGTATCTTAAAATACGTATGTTCAACAACATGAAACATTTCTTTCAACAGGATCAGCAAGTTTCAATACAAGAAAGACTGTTCAGTTGTTGGGGTCTCACTGACTTAATGCAGCTGACAACTGATAAATTATAAGTATGCCAATGGTAAGCATTGTTTCACAATTAAAATACTTTAACTGCGGTTACCTAACTACACTAGAAGAGGAAGGCTTTTATAAAATTACAAATTACATTAAAAAAATAAATTAAAAATTTAATGTCTTATGACTTACTGAAATTAATAATGGGGGATCCATGATGTGAATACCTGAAATAATATCTAGCACACCTGAGAGACTTTTACATATATCAATACCAAACATTTGGTTTGTCAAAGGAACCATAGTTAAGACACCCTGCCTGCATCTTCCACTGTATAAACTTAAAAGACGTTAGTTAGTTCATTAGCTTAGATGCGAACAGGCCATTCTAAACCATCAGGAGAGATCCAAGACTGGATGTATGCTGAAATGCATTTAAGACAACGCAGTGCAAAGAGCAGTTTGCAGAGGGCCTTAGTGAAAAGTTAGTGTATAGAAGTAAGAATGCTACGAGTCAAAAGGAACAAGGCAACCTAGTTTAATCTGATTATTCTAGGGTTGAGGCAACATATTAATCAAGTGGACAAAACAATTCTATTAATGAAATTCAAGAGGTACAGTACTATAATCAATCTTTTACTATATTGCAAATGATAAAACAAGCATCCAGAAGGGTTATGTTAATTACATGTTTCAAGTCAAATGAACCAGTCCCGTGCTTTGTCTTGTTTAGACAAATAGAGCATTCCTGCCATTTAATTATATTTTAGATGTCTGTATCAGTGTCTGCAGTGATACATTAGCAGACGAAGAACTGGATATAGACTGTTACCTTGTTAAAACAGAAACCAACAATCCACCTAGAGAGCAACCTGGGTTTAGAAACCCGCATGGACAGCAGAGCAGTGAACCAGTAACAAGCCCAACAACAAGGTGAGCTCCTGCCCGAGCACCTCCCCAGGCCACCTCCCACTTACTTCCTTGCGGCAGGAGATGGGAGGACGCTTCCCCTGGTGGGAGCACACGCGATCCCCATGACACAGCTCAGCCTGAGCTGAAACATCTGACCTGGCTGGGAAGAGACAGGGGGAGCTTCCGCACAGGGCGGGTCAGCTCGGGGCAGCACTTCTCCTCTCTGGGTTGGCTGGGGTACCTCTGCACAGAGCTCTGTGCTGTCACGTACATACTAGAGCTCTCCAAATGAAAATATCCTCCTGCACGAATACAACATAATCCCAAATACCTACTTTTTCAGAACGAACAAAATTAGAGCATTATGGAGGAAAAACCAACACAGCAAGAAAAACTGACGAACGCCTATCTTCCTCCGCTTCTTGAAGATACTCCGCGTAACTGAGGAGGAGGATGGGCACATACGTAAGTGCAAAATCAGTAAGAATGTGAGTGGGAAAAGAAGAGTGGTGAACTACAGCTCCTCCACGCTCCCAGGGAAATTCAGGATGCTAACTAGAGCCCAGGAAGACAGTGGCCAAGTACACATCTACCAAATGCAGGAAACCTGATTTGCAACACAGCAAATACCTGCAATACTAAAATTTTGTCTCACCTACCAGAAGTTGCATAGTGGTGTAAGATAACAGCCTATAAAATTTATATGTCAGACCATGTTTATATTCAATGTAAGTAGTTGTGATCAAATACATAAAACTTGTTTTTCTCCTAGGTATCATTTTTATATTACTCCGCATAGATATCCTGAAAAGAAGTAAAACATACTGTAGCTTCTTCTGTAGAGGTTCAGGTTAAGTCAACCACCTTCCTATTCTGTGACACTGGTACAAGGACTTTTTTGTCCAAATTAACACAGACCTTATGAGCCTTCAACATATTTTGGACCACTTTTCTTAAAGTACACATCTTCCAAATGCTTCTCTCATTTTTTTCCTTCCCTCCACTTCATCTTCCACCTTAGCCATCCACTGCCAATTCCTTTCATTTTCTTTTGCTTCCACTCATACAGACTGAGTGCCTCCAGCCATGCTACATTTTATTGTTGCAAAGACCTCCTCCTCACTTGCATGCAAATTAGCCATTTGGTTTTATCTGCCATTTCGGAAACAACTATGCCTCTGCGTGTCCTCATGCCAGTTCAGTTACTTCAACTCTTAAGGCAATGTCAGCCACGGGCTGTGCAATGCTTCAAAAGTTTTTCACACAGAGCACACATCATTCTACATAGCTCAACATTTTTTCGTATCTGCATCTGGAAGTAAAGAACAGCCAAAAAGCAGGATTGCAAAATGAAAACAAATACTACAATGTAAAAAAAAAAAAAAAAACACAGGAAGTATTAGACATTTTTAAAAAATCTTTACTGAAAAATATAATATTTGTAAATAAAAACTACTAGACTTGTATTAGCAGGGAAAAAAAAAAAGAAAATAATTGAAACGAACAAGTATGTGCATAAGGCTGTAATTAAAGAAAAACACACACACACACACACAAAAGCCCTAAAATCTTCCCCACACAAAACTAATCAGAACATCCTTCCTGATGCAAAAAGACATTTCAATAGCTGTCATTTTAAAATAAAAATAAAAAAACAAACAACATAGAAATCATTGATATATATATTTCAGAATCCCAAATCCATGTCTTTTTGAATCTAGCAGTAGATAAGATTTTTATTCAAAGGATTTTCCTGTTTTAAGAGCAAAAATTTTAAGTAATGAGGAAATTCAACTTCTCATGTTGTATCACCATCGTTAGTTTTGGGAAACAGTCCCCCTAGTTACATGCAAGAAAAATGACACCCTAAGGAAGTTGCACTAACAAATCCACAGATGCTATTAACTTCAATGGATTTCCTCCAGAATTTACATATTTACCAACAGAACAGTTTAATACTTGTAATCAATAGGCTGTGTTCTGGTCCAACATTCTCTTAAACGGGAAAACGTCAATTTTTATGAATGACATTTTAAATTGTAACAACTGCGAGTATTCTGACTCATCTAGTATCCTCTTTTGTCACAGTACTGTTTATTCTTTCCAAAATAACCTAAAAGGTAATGCACATTAGAAAAACCAACCTACTAGTTCATTACAGGAAAAAAATAACATTTAGCTGCTGTACAGGAATATACGACATCACTTTTTTATTATTTAAAAAAAGCATTTAATTGTGAATTTTTAATCAGTAAATTATCAAACTAGTGGTACTTGTTTCTTAACCATATCTCCCACAAATTATTAGGTGAATCCAAAACACTTAAATAAAAACTTTGGTGAAACTATTCACTGTATCTTCTTGGACTGATAAAGTATATTTCCTACAAGATCAGTGGCAGGTTTAGGTTCAAGTTTTTACAAGGAACAGTTGTAACTTTTATTATTACATGCTGTATAATCTTCCACGTACACTTGTGTCAGGGTGCTTTAAATTAACTTTAATTCAGGTTTACCAAAGAAGAAAATCAGACGGTAACTAAATGAGGTCAAGGACTTTGGAAGACCTCATTTAATCCCACAATACTTGGATCTTTTTATGAAGTCCACGCGATCATCATGAATAGAGGAAGTGGGCATGGGTATGTATGGCAGATTAAATATCTGTTTAATATAAGCTAGAAATAAGAAACAATAACTAATATTTATAAAAAGTTACACCTAACATTTTTCACTCCGTCTTATGTTAAATGTACTTAGCAGAAAGGTCAGAGCTCCTGAATTTGCTAGATAAATAAATGTTGGTGAGGTGGATGAATCACTGGAGAATTGGTGCATGGCAGCGAATGAATAACCTGCAAATGCTTCCCAAACCCCATTATTTCCCTTTTTCCAGTAGGCCAAAGATTCATGTCCCTGCATGCCGCCAGTTCATTACGGAGAAATATCATTCCTCTTCTGGCACTCTCTGGGCGGCCTCTCAGCCCCACGAGGACCCTTTAATGTTTAATTCCCCATCATCTGCTCCAGTGAACAGCTTAATCTCTGCTTGTATGATCAATACTATATCAGTGTAAATTAAAATGACAATTTTAAAGTAATTAAGCCTGTTAATGCTCGATTCAAATGTCATTATTTGCACAAGGGATTGAGGAGAAATTACATCGTGTCCAGGGTGACAGGAAAATGTTTGAGCCTTCTCAATCCTGTTGCCGCTGTGCCACTGGAGGCTTTAGCAAAGCAGATTAACTTCTAGCTCCCACTGCCAGGATACCTATCCAATTTCAAAAGAGGATAACACAATTTGATAAATTTAATTCTAGCTACAAACTCAATTATTGTGATAATGGATGAAAACTGGGAGGAGACACTAAACAAGACCCACATAAAAAATACACTTAACTTCAGAATGAGATACAACAGTAATTGTTTTATTTGATTTGCTCTATCCCTTTTGAAAACCCTTTAAATAATTGTGATTGTTAGAAGAATAGCCAGCATTTATTAAATAGCATAAGCTCTAAGATCAAAGTGGCTGCAGTTTAAAGGATTTTGGTCACAATGGAAATGTTTGCTATCCTTTGCCTGTACAGCTACATTTATTAGACAAGTAAAATTACATCATTACAGTATTGGATCTCATAAATAGATCTATAAAACTCAGCTACGCTCAGATGAAATCTCAGCCCGCTCTGTGTGCTGGCCTTTCTAGACCCTGCCATGACAGCCTGTAGTCATTTATTATTTCAAAGGAAGATTTTAATAATAGAAAACCCTAAACTTTATGAGACAGCCATAGGATTTGGTTTGAATTTCAAGTCTGACTAGCTGAAAATGTAGCTGTGCTATCTTTATTTGAACTCATCTGTAGGACTCCAGGATACAGAAAAACATGGCAATTTACGCAAAACACTGAGTGAACTATCAATATTTGGTATTTTGGAGCAGATAGCAAAAGTGAACCACTGAATGTCACAGATTTAATTCAATGATAAAAGACAGTGGAAAACTCCTTCTGCCAACTTAGTTCAAGCAGTAACAAACTCCAGCTGAAAGAGGGACAACAGCTCAAAGCAAAGCCTACTGTGCTGGCATTAAGAGGGTCAATCAGCGGTCCTGCCGCTGGATGCTGTTTGTGATAAATTCAGTTTATCTGACCGCTTGCATTTCCTGAAGTTCTCTGAAATAATTATATTGAACTTCTATTAGAGCACATGAAACATTTTTGGCTTGCACTTCTTTGAATAATAAATGGTGTATATTAAAGTGCCTTGTGGGTCTAATAGCTTGCATGAGATTCCTGTAGGCCTGTCTTATTAACTTTTAGTTTAAATTACAGCAGAATTCATCAATCAGTGTTTCTAAAAAGCAGACCAAAGATGGCCATAGACACAAGAAAAATGTATCTCAGGACAATTAAAATATCTACGGTGTCTTGTGTATTTCATCATAAAATCTACCAAACCACAGATTTTCTTAGATGGCCTGTTACCTAAAAGGGTAACAAAATACTTGATTTTTTTTTTTTTTCCAAAAACAACGAAGAAAATAACTAAACTTTAAACAGAATTTTAACTTCTAAAATGTATTAACTAACTATAGCACAAAGTGAATTTTGGTATGAAAATTAGAGAATGCTGAGTCACATGCCATAGGCTTGATGTTTTGTTGTCAACTCCCTAAACACAAGAACTGATAGCATGGTAAAAGTCAAATCCAAACCCCAACTTCCGTTCATTGTTAATTAAACTCAGCTTCCTCCTGAAAGAATAGCAACAGATTCAGAACTCAGAAGAAAACGTTCAGAAGGAGGAGACTACACTCAATGGAATTTTTATTATTTTGAAACACTAAATATTACTATGAGTAATATTTTGCTCTTATGCTTGTGAAAAATTTAAATTACAGTTAATACAGACACTTACCATGCCAAAACAGAACCAAACATTGGTATCCTTATAAAAAGTTTAGAAACCACAGTAAACTAGTGCAAGCATTGTTGCTGTAGGATTCCCCTGGTATTTTAAACGTTTACTCTTTTTTTCTTTATAATGACAGGCACAAAGACTGAACTACTGCCACCGTGTACGATAAGCTGGTATAGGATACCACTTTTCTCCAATAAATTTTGAAGAGGAAATCAAACGGCCATTCAGAAAGGATTTTTAAAATTATGCTGGGGAATGTTAAGTAACACTGTTCTCACACACCAAAATTATCACTGTAGACAATTTTATGCAGTATATGCATTAACATCTTAAAATATTTCTCTAATAAGCAGTGCCAGAAATTAAGTCAGACATGAGTACTGACTATATTCTACTACATATATTCTACAACTGACTGAATTAATAGAACATATATTTTTTAAAGGTAACATGCTAAGAGAATTTAATAAGGCAGATGTTTTTCATGGGTTTCCCGGCATTCAATGCAAAAGAAGAAACTGCCTCCTTTTTCAAGGCAGAGCAGTAGAAAGCAGTTCTGCTGCATTAAAGGTGACGACAGCTGTCTAACCTAGCTGTCAAAGAATGAAATCATTACTTGCTAGCTGCAAAGACAGACAGAAAAATACTTCATTCAAATTAGTGTCTGAATAGATAGTAAAATAGATATAACTTTCCTTTGTACATAATCTAAAACCTGTGTAAACTCAATTACAGCTTTTCTGTTTTGCATTATTAATAGGGCATGTTAATGGGCATAAGACCATATGGAACAACAAATTAATTGTTTCCCTACGTACAATAACAGCTCCATTTATCATGCACAAGTTGACCTATGTTTGCTTAACATAGCTTATTAATTATCAGTGATCTTGGTGCTTTAAGAAAGCATCAGTAAAATTTAGACAACTGACAGACTCATTCAGAATTATTAAACACATCGTTACCGTTGAAGGTAGGATAAGTGTTCAACTTTTTGCTTATAAAATTTTATTTGATAAGCTTTTGAAGAGATAATGCTAGTAGGAACAAAAATGGCATTACTGAGAGTTGATTGATTTTTATCTTCATGATTAATCTGTTTGAAAATAACTTCTCTGCTTTATACTACATCTAGTATCGTATAACTTTTTTCTACTATGCTTTTGTCAAGCTGTGATAAGATACACCGAATTTAAGTACATTAATAGCTTATCAGTCTGAACTTCATCTCCCCTGTGCATGTTTGCTTCACGCGCAACATTACAGTAAGGGGAGCTTCATCCTGATGATCAGTTAAGTCTTTAGCCTAAAGTGGTGCCTACACAAAATGCTATTCGCATCAGATACCGGTCCTGGACAAACACACCAGCCTTTCGGGTAAGGTCCTGAATGATCGTATCAGGCCCAGACGTTCTGGGCTCAGTCCCATTAGCAAACTCATCTAAAGACCCAAAGCTAAACTGTAGTTTGTAAAAAGTATTGCGCCTCACCCTAGTAAGATTTTCCTTTGGTTTTGACAAAAGATAACTTGATAAATCCGCTGTGCACAACTGAAAATCAAGTAATTAGAGTGGTTATCAAGCTATGCAGGGAAAAGGCTCACATGTGCTAGAAGAAGTTTCCTTAACAATTCCAGCAAGAGAAGAAAGATCTTTACAGAGAAAGTATTTGGAACGAACAGAACCACAAATCCAAATTCTGAATCAGCCATTATGTCTTTTTTGCTCTATGTTCACTGCTTCAGTGGTTGTCTGTCAAAAAATGCTAACAAGCCTTTAAGCTCTTTAAGAGCTAACCAATTTTTCAGTTTGTTCACCAATAGATTTCTTGCAGAATATTTGTTTCCCACATGTGGTGTTATGACATAGCATTCGATCATATTTCTCTTTTACCTTGATATACAGTTCAGCCACAATACAGCTTGGTCAAACCTTTGCCAGCATGTCAGTTACATTTATTTTATGTATTTATTTATTTTATTCTTTGAAAAAGTCTAGTGACAAGTGATTGAGTTAAAAGACATTCTGGCCAAAATTCTCATTTGAACTTGAAAGGACAAATTGACTGCAACTAGTAATACTTAAAACTGCTATTGACTTTTTTTTTTTTTTAATTAAATAACATAATGAGTAGAAGTGCACCCGGGATAACACGAGGTGATTAAGATGATGACAGTGTTACAGCAGCTTCTGATGTTCTTGTAGGACAAACTCTTTACAAGAATCAATTAGTAAGTATCATCAAGCATCAGGATTATTTGAATTGATGAAATTCAAAGTTCTACTCTTCTCCAATGAAACACAAGACTTTTGTACATAAATACGAGGCTCTCTAATATTCAAGATAAAACAGAATTATGAAAAAAGAGAGTTGGCCCTAGAAAGTCTACCCCCTTCTTCCACAGCTGGACCAACTGTATGCCAGTCATTCACAGCTGGTGCCTGGAAAATGTGCTCATAGAAGCTTCCAGTGTAAAATTTGAATGGTTTTTGTTTTATAGTTTTTATTTTTATTTATTTATTTATTTAGAGAGAGAGATTAAGGGTTTAAATTTATTCCCTCCACCTCTCTCAATTGTTTGTTATATGGACTAGCCATACCCAGTATTACTGATCTCCCTTCACGGTGATAGCTTCTCAAGCCCCAGTAAGTCTTGCTGCTTTTCTCCGAACTCCTCAAACTAAATTCTGGACAAGAGTACTGCCACTTCAGAAAGAGGAGGCACTACTCAGACACAGTCTGCTCACACCCTGGGTTTCTGTTGGGTTGCTTATCTGAGGAGGAAACTGCCCCTAAAGCCTTAAAAGTCTTGATACATCACGTGAACGTTTCCTGTGAGACAGAAATTAGCAGATGACACTGTGACTCTCAGAAGTCACCAGCAAAACAGAAAACAACAAAAAAAAGTAAATCCTGTTCCTGTTAAGAAATTATCTATCGCAAAAGCAGACAATTGCACTGCGCTTTGGCCATGATAGTAAGTCATTTGCTGTTTTGCAAATTTCTGGGTGAAAAAAATGATAGTTTTCCAAGAGGAAAACTCAAGTTCTTTCTTTACCACCCTCATAATGTTAAAGAGTTTGCCCTTCCTTCAGCACTGCCTGCGGTGCACGAGCGAGTGAATGCATGTGCTGAGCAGGACACCGAGGTCCAGACAGGATCCTGGCCCTCCTCAGCGCTGGGTGGCTGCCGAGCCTGGCTGAGCAGGTAGTGTGTGACTCCTCCTGAAGTACAGGGCGTAAAGGACTCTTCTGAGAGGTCAGAAAATATCTAATATTGTTTTTTCCACTTGGAAACACTTTTGAATAGGAAAAGGAAGAACGTCTAAGTGACTGCTGTGCTAGACACGGCCAACAAACAGGCCCACCACAGGAAAATTTCTAAAGGGATGAAAGAAGATATGTTTAAGACTACTACTAATTCTTTGTTCTGTATCTCTATGTTACTTACTAAGAAAAGTACTTTAACCTGTGTTTTTACTATTTTACTGTTCTTGGCTTACATTCGTACAGAACTGGACCTCTTCCATTTTTACGATTACTGAAGTAGCCCTTTTACAAATCAACTACAAGAATATCTATCTGTTAACCCGTATTCAAAAGATGTCCCTGGAAATAAATGCAGGATCTTTGCTATTTAGCACACATGAATAGGAGAACGTCAGCTTTACAGCCTGCATTTACAGGACTGCTATCAGTCAATGCATCTCCCCCCACAACCCCCTGTTCCATCGCAGGTGATCTGAGAGCACATGAAGCATACTGCAGGTTACAAAATGGCTTTTCCAAGATATGGTGGAACTATCAGTGAGCTGATAATGGCCAGTGAGCAGTCTCCACCTGAGAGCTCAAAAACCTGCCTGATTTCAGGCTCTGCTGCTTCATTTGCTGTTCCTGCCCCCAGGGTCACTAGAAACAGAATAGCTACAGCCACCCCATTTTCATGACAACCTGACTGCTACACTTATAAAAACACACACATGCATATTTATTATAGGAATACTTATGACACTACTAAAGAAAAAGAATATCTATCAAGCCCTCAAAACTTATGGGAATTGTCTTATGTCAGTATTCACGAAACAGGTGATAGTATGTACATATTTTTTATGTATACCCGTTACAGTCCTGGGAGTTAAGTAGCATCCTTACATGTCAAACCACATGAACACTAGACAACCAGATCCACACTTCAAGAAAAACAGTGTGAACCCCACGGATTTTAATCAAACCCTTGCATGTGGAGACATTTGAGAGCATCTGACTAAAATGACTAAGAAAACCATAAATCTGTTGGCTACTTCCAAGGAATATGTGGACATTAACAAGACACACACAAACAAAAGGCTGGCCGAGGAAACGTAGTTATGCAGAAAAGTGGACAATGACTAAAAATGCTATCAGCTCTGTAAAGTGATTTATGGAGTTCTAGTTTTATTTCTCTTAATTTATTACATCTCTTTGTATTAAGCACAATAAACATATGAGTCTCACTATTTAGGAACCATCAGGAACCAGTTAGTAAATCTAGTAAAGGAACACTGTATGATGCCAACTTACATGCACAGAAATTTGCAAAAGGATGACTACTGGCTCAGCAGATAGATTTAAGAATCTATGGGAAAGGCACAATCACTTAAGTGGCTTTTTAACACTTTTTCACATTGATAAAGCTTCTCTCTTTTTAATGGAAGAAGCTACTCTCGTTCTCATCAGAACCTTTCTATTTTCCTCCACCTCTAACAGTAGAGCAGGCACACTGCCATTTCTTACTACAACGTTAAAAAGCAGCTTTGTAAAAGTTGCCAGAGAATAGTAATGCCCGTATTTCTGTTCCTGAATAATGTTTTGCTGTCTAGAAGTAAACTGACTGTTTTGTAAAGGAAAGCCACTTTTTTAAAAAAAATGTATGCTACTGTAATTTTATTGTTTCCACTATTCAGAAATATCTACACCAACACAATTCATAACGCTGCAGCATTAGCGCATGAACAGAGTAACAGTTAAAGAGCTCATTACATTACTGCGTGCCTATTTCTGGTTGGATAGAAAATGAAGTTAAACCAATGAAGCAAAAATAATCCATTTAATGCTTATGCTATGTGATGCACTTCTATGGGGTTTCTGTTGTTGTTACAGTGCTTTTATTCATTCTTATGCTTTAGTGGTTCAACTGCAATTTATCAGCCTGTAGTGGAAAATACCTGGCACCTACTTAAAATGCATGGAGCTAGCAATAAAATTAACCTTGTGGCAATTGTTTTCCCACATGTTTGATAGACCAATGTCAGCTCATCTGTTAGAAGGAAATAAAAAAGTCAAGCCTAAATGTACAAAAAATTATGATGGAAGCCTTAAATAAAGGAAGGGTAATGCAAGTTTATTGAGTCAAAAATCAATCAATCAATGAGTGAGTGGATTAGGAGCACCTCATAAGCCCCAAAGAAATAATTTGCCCAAACACTGGGATTTAACGGTAGAGGACCAAATTCCAACACTTTTAGGAAGTAAGTAATGAAAAATCAATTCAAAAGGAAAAACAGATCAAGAACCCTGGATTCTGACATGCCGACACATTTATTGCTGAATACCATTTCTTGGCTGACCCGAAAACTTCGGAAGGTGTTTATTTACTTTCAACACCTTCCAGAGATCAATATTTTTAATTTGGATCCGAGTTATTATTTTTCACATCACAGCATCGGGGAGTGGAGTAAAGTGGCTCATATTTTAGTGCTAAAAAGATCGATATGACAGTTTCACCTTCACTGCAGCCCCCTGCAGTCGCCTGGGTGCACATCATAACATCCCGCAGGGGGGTGCAAGTGCCACGGCACGGGGAGCAGGTCATCACCCAGCCCGAGAGCCAGACAGCCCATGATTTAGCTGATCATGAAGGGCCTGGTGCCCTTAGAAAACCAATCTTGTTCCTCTCACTTTATCAGGCCTGTCTTTTATCCAGGGTACGGGAAGGGGGAGGGGGCGGGAGGAGAGAGAAGAGAAAAAGAGGGAGGGAAGGAGCAGAGCAAAAGACAATCAGTTTCATAAAGCAGATTACGTCCCTCATCGTAAATGCATCCATTCGTTTTTACTTTCCTTCAACCAAGGCACATCTGTAATCGATAATTAATTTTCCATAAATTTCAAAATATTGTTCTGGTAGCTGAAAGGGGCAAAGCGCGCAGGGAGAGCAGGAGGGAGGATCTCCTGCGGTAAGAGGCATCACTCCCAGGCTCCGGTGGCTCTATTGATCGCCGCTACCGAGGCTGATGGAGGCAGGCAGGGAGAATTATGGACCCAGCCAGTGGATCACTGCCCTGACATCTCTTTCATTGCAGTGGTTTAAGGACGTGCTGCCTCTCCAAGAGCCATACAAAATGGCATGTACTGCGTCCTGCACTGTCACAGCTAACTTCAGTCCGGTCTGAATTTAGCTCTCTCTTTTCCACTATCATGCACTGACTTGAAAGGCCCTTTTTACATACAGCCTTAGTGCTTCAGAATTCCCTTTCGCAATGGCATTCATCCTTCCAGGATAAGATAACCAAAATCCTACACAAGTACTAACATATCACACAGAAAAAGGAAGACAATTTCTAAATAGTCAGAAGAACATGCCTGCAGGTTTTACTGTGCATAAGCCAGTGGCATGGAGGTTCGGGAACAGAGGCGTGCAGCACAAGGATGAAGTCCATTAGCCGTGGGACTCACAGCCAGCAGGGCTTGGAAGACTTGAGCTCACCTACATGTGGGAGCACTGCATAGGTAACTGCTTTGGTCAGACCACGTGCTAACTATGGACCGACCATTCCCATTGCCAAGGAACCGCAATTCAAAAAGGAGGGCAAAATTGCACACCTCAGAAGGATTTTGTAAAACATTAGCATCTGTCCCCAGGAAGTCATTGGCAATCCCATAAAATAGGTATTATTTTCCATTTAGCCCTGTAATCAGTTCCTTAAAACTCATGTGAAACTCAGTAGATACCAAAATGAGAAAAGTACCTACAGGTAAGGAGGATTTATTGGGAAATATCACATTCTGTGTCCTAGACAACAAGAAGCACAGACAAGGAGGAAATGTGACTCTGTGGATAGGCTGCTCAAAGTAGCTTATTCTTTTCTTGCTATAATTAATAGCTCACGCTTTTTAAAAAATAGCCTTCCTGAAGTCCTGTGCTTGGAAGAGCAATAAATTACAGTCATTCTCCTGGAATATGCTCCAGAATACTAACTGAAAACTAAATGCAGGACTATTTCTCCAAATTATGTATCAGAGCTAAAGGTCATATTAAAGGAGCAGCATTATGTAATGACATTAACTGAAAGCCAAGCAGCTTCTGGCTTCCTGACAACAGCACTGCAAAGTCAGGGTAAGGAGACTACCTCGCACTCATGGGGACATGCACCGTGATCAAGCACGCAGTCTTCCTGACACGCCTGTTCTGTATTAAGAAGGGAAGACGCCTGCTTCTAAATTCCAGTTCTGGAAGGGTAACAGCAGAGAACTGCAGCTGACTAGCAAATGATCCAAATGAACGAACAGTTATCTATGCTTTCATGACACTGTTCAGAAACAATACACCTCGCATTTCACTCCAAAACACTCTATTTCACAATTACATCTCCACAACTCAAGAAAACTTCCTTGTCTTTGTTCTTGGTCACTCACAAACCAAAGCACCTATCATGAAAATAAAACAGCAACTTTGGATGCAGGTCAAAGAATGATAGTTAACTCTAATATTAGGAGAACAGTGAACAAATACTTTAAGAGCTGGATGAGACTTGTTACGCCATCCTGGTTATCTCATCGATTATTTGGAAAGCCTGACAGAAGAATTAGAAAGAACAAGCATGTGACTTGAAACGTCCCACCTGGAAGAAGGCCTAGGACTCAAGACAAATCCTACGCCCCCTTGAAAAACAGCAATAGGTCTGGATATGATTTGAGGGAGATGCAAACCTTGGACAGCAGCTCTCCAGACTTCACCACTACATTCCCGTTCCTAAATTGGATTGGAACATCACCGTTCCCACTCAGCCAATATAAAGACAAACCACTTTACTGGTCTGTGAGTAAGGCATCTCTGTAAAATTAAAGTGTCTGAACATCCACTGCTATCTCTAAAGAAGTTTTATGGAAGTGGTATTTTGTTGGTACAACATTAATGGCAAAAAAGTAAATAGACCTCTACTGTACTAGCAATTTTAAGGAACGTTCTCCAAGTGATGTTGTCTCCAGATCCGCAAACCAGTTTGGGACTTAATCAGATTCACTGTTTGACCCTACCAGATAGGCTGTCCGCATATAAACATACTACAAACATACTAAAGCACAACAGTAAGCTTCCAATTCTTAGTATGCCTACAAAATCCTAAGGAACTGGGATTTACTCTAGGCTGAAATGATGCAGAGCCCTAAGATACCGTTTACAGTGCCCTGTGTTTTTTCCCCAACCCTCTTTGATTTTGTTTACATGACTGAGAATTCTCAACCACATATTTCTTGCTGGAAGTCTGAACCTTCTCCGTGCCAACCTGGACCACCTTGGCTGTGAAGGCTGAAATGTAGCATGTGCTCCTCTGCTGGCTTAGGGTCCCACTTCATTTGTCTGAAAAAATAACCTGAAAATGGGCAGAAATCATTCCAAGTGAAGAAGTCAGCCACCACAGGGACCAAAATACAGATGATAATTCTTATCGTCTGCCGATTTCCTGGGATTATGCAGAGAATAGCCATAGCCCTCCTGGAGGTTCAAGCCTGTTGTGACTTCCCAAGACCACTCGATAACCTACAACCAACCACAAATAAAATATTTTCAAGGCACCCAATTAACAGGATATCCAGCCAAAAATGCATTACGATAAGCCAACAAGTACACCAAACAGTACACAGAACGGGAAGTTTCTCAGACTCTGGAAACTCCTGGTAAACAATAAAAAGAAAGAATACTTATTCAACTGAAGAACTATTGCCAAGTTCTGATCTTATCGATGTGATAGTCATTGAAGATGTCTGACTTGAGTAACTGTTCACAAGGTTGCTTATAGAAGTTGCTGTTTCTCTTAACACCTCTCTTGCCTTCATTTCTCTTTAAGAGTTTGAATATTTAAAATATTTTATTTACTCCATGGTAATAGGGAGCTATACCTAATATTAGGTATATTTCTTTTTGCAGACATCAAAATATGTCTCTTATGTAGCAAATTGTTCTGTTAAGTGTGGTTCATTGCGATAGCCTTCTGCACTCTATTTCATAAATTGCAATGGCATGGGAACTAATGGTATAAATATAAGTGTACATACAACTGCAGAAAGGGAAATAGATTTACTCAGGTCAGGTTCTGCTTAAATAATGTTCACATCATCGAGCCCACTTAGACTTTATAATGATTTGGAGTCCACAAGAGATACAACTCCAGCAGAGAGCATCTTCAAACCTATACACCAAGGCTTCTACTACCACGAGGTAAGAGCCTATCTCTTTGCATACATATGTACTTTATTAAAATAGCGTGCAGGAAAACAAACTGGAAAAAAGTATTACTGTTAGTATAGTAACAATAGTAATTTTTTAAATATCCAGTGAAGCTCTCAGAGGCAAGGGACACGCGAGCAGCAGGACCAGTGGGGTCCCGACGGCAAGTGTGGTGCTCAGCACCCAATAGGTGGCTCTGCCCCTGCTCGTGAGAGGATGCTCTGACACAGCCAGCTCTGCTGAAAGCAGCTGTCTCAATAGGCATAGCGCAGGGACGTGGCTTGTAACAGCAATCGCAGCAGGAAGAAATCCCAGTCGTGTCTCTTTCCTAGGAGAGAGGGGTCTCTCTCTCAACCACAGAACCACTCACAAACAGACCAGAACTACCAGGAATGCCAATACTCACAACCTAAAGCCAACTCCTTCCCTATGGAAGTGCCTGTTTCCTGAAGAGGTGCTCTAGGACCCCTTGCTGGTCAAGGCCTGTTGGTTATTAACCCTGGCAGGGGAACCCTGAAGCAACACTTACTGCAGTCAGTATAAAACAAGCCATGCTTTTCCACACAGCCCAACACTGCCCAGAAACTTTTCCAACTTTGGTACTGTTTGAGAGACACAGAAGTCAATCTTTATCTTCTGTAAAGGGACCTCAGAGCAATGTGCCAGTGCTTATCAACATGAATCAGCTTATTTAAGATTACATTTTCAAAGTGCTCTAATTTTTTTGCTCAGATTTTTCTCACTCTTCCAAGCCCAACGTCATTGCATTTTTTTCCTCTCTCCCTCAGAAGATCAATTCCATAGACAGAAGAACAATCTTTGTCTATATGGAGAAATAACTCAGAATGAATTTATACCACAGAAGCTGTTCTGCACTCAACCCTACCATGGAAAACAGCACCCTCCAAATTAATTTTTCATCCCTTCCTGCCCCATACATCTGAGACATCTGACACACACAGAATATTCTCTCACTACTGTCAAAAGATAAGTAGGGTTACCACCAGAAAGCGACCCTCGCTCTCTGTCTACAGAGCATCTAGTCTCAGGCAACTATATACCCTGGGCACAGGCCTACACTACGTGCAACGGATCTAAACTTAATTCAGCAGTTATTGTAAGAGTAGAAGTGCAAAGGCTGTGCAATGGCTGAGTGCACGGTTGCTACAGGAAACAACTGCAGGGAAGCTTGTATGCTGTAAATTCACTTTCACTTGCTGATAAAGCAATGTCAATTGCAGTTCTCCACCCCCTACCCGCAATCCTGGCTTTTATTTCTATATTACATTAAGATTTTTGTTCTGTGTTTGGAGGAAATACAGTTTTTCAATTCTAGAAGTATAATTGCAATATAAAAAATACCCTATTAGATATCCAGAATATCTTTAATACCTTGTAAATGTTACTCCATGCTTTGTTTTCATCACACCTTAAATCCTCTCCCCTATGCACATACAAAATCCATCAGTGTATTATCTGCTTTCATGTACCATATTAACTAAGGGATTAGACTGCAGCCTTTGAAAAGTGGTGTGTCAAAAGAAGACATTCATATAATCTGATAGCACTTGTATCCGTGCACATGTATCTCAGTGGAGGATTTGGTGTGCTGATACCATTCAGCATCAGCATTAAAAACAAAACAAAGTGAAAACACCAGGCATGGTGTGCTTGAGAAATAAAAGGTTAGGATGCACTGAGGTGTTTTTTCTCTTTTGTAGGAGAGAGATCAGCTACATCCAGATCTACAGCCGGTGCAGTTGCTTCCTTCTTGTAAAAGTGACTGGTTTTCAAATTCTTACCTGGTAATCAGATATCAAGGAGACAGGAAGCTTTAAAATGATCTAGCATTAGATTAACAGTCATTTAAAAGAAAATTTGCATAAAAGAAGATTGTAAGTAATGGTGATATTTGAAAGTAGGATTTATGACTGCAGTTGCTTTCTCAATTGAATGAACCAACAGAGAAATACTCATCTTTTTTGGAGACCTTTTCAGGAATAAAAGGTATTTTAGGTTTTAGCCTTACAAGCCTGAGATTAATAGAATCACAGAATCATCTAGATTAGAAGAGACTTCCAAGATCACCTAGTCCAACCTCTGACTTAACACTAACAAGCCCTATCACTAAGCCATATCACTAATAACTCATTATTATAATTAGCTGAGATGAGATAGTTATAAATTCGTGTTGCCTGCCCCCCCCCCGTCCTCCCCCCTTCCCAATTTTTGTATGTTGAAGTTATCATTTACTTTGTCTTCTCCCACCTGTAAAGTCCGTATCTTCCCTGTTAGTAAGTTTTTTCTGACATCGACTGCACCTCCCTTCAAACTTTCTTTCGTTAGACAATGTCTTTCCCTCTGCTCTAGACCCCCTAATTGCCCTAATGTAAGTGCTGAAACCTTAATCTATGAACTTTTAAAATGAAGATCACCCAATCTCCTGCCCACTTCTGACCGCCCAACTTCCCACCTTCCAGCATGTGCAGTAATGCCTGTGACCACCAGCTGTTTCAGCCTGCTCCAAGGTTGAGATTTAGGGCAGGCACAAAATACACACCTAGCTTCTGGCACCGGTACAGGAGTACCTGTACACCCACTCATTGTCACAAAGATGTTATAAACATCCTAAGACTTGAAAAATACACAATCTGAGTAGTCAAGCTGGAAGAACAAAGAAAGAGCATCTGTTGCACAGGCACTTCTGAATGCCACACGCAAATCTACTCTTATCAACAATCAGGAGTGTTTAGCCCCCAGCTTCAACCCTCATTGACAAGAAGATAATCCTGTATAGGAAACAGCAGTGTATGAAGGATTTGTGAACAATCTAGGAGTAATGCCAGTCAGTTCTAGAATGAACATTCAGGGCTATTTTAGTCCATTCACAAAACAGAGTTTGTAATTATGTTTCCCTAAGAAATCTTCCATTTAACTGAAGGGGGCAGGATAGAGAATAAACTGAAGCCAACCCCAAACTTTTGTTTATGTGATATTGAAGTGTACAGGAAAGGAACTGGTAACAGTAGGTCTCTTCTCAACCCAGACTGCCACTATTCAACTCTGGAGACCTGGCATTTGTCCTGCTTATTTGAAAAACAAAAAGAGTTTAAGAGTCATCTTTGGCATAAATTTATTTGATAATAACTTACCACAAAATTAGCAATCTGTGTTCGGGGTAGAGACTGATCTGAGACAACAAAGATGTTCCTGATATAGTGAGCCACTTAGAGAACAGCAATATTTGAAATTGTTTGGACAGATGTGGCAGACTCTTAGACAAACTTCATGAGCAAAAATCACTAAATTTGTCAAAATGAATAAAACCCACATTTCCATCCTTTTCTATTTTTGTTTTATATTATTTGCATGTCAGAAGAATTATCAGGAAAATACTTGTGTGACAATTCATTGCTTAATGCTTTACTAGTGCAGTAAAACAAGACAACTGCTGAAATTATAGGAAAATAAATTTGTAATTTCTTCCTCATTTAGCCATTTTTGAGGCTCGTGTATAGGAAAGTCATTAATGTTATGTCCTCTGTCGATGTTCCAAGCCTTTCAAGGGATAACTAATGTTTTTTCTATACTCCTCCATGTGGCCAGTTAAATTAGACACATTATTTCTGTGCTGTTAGAGAACACTGATCAATAGACACTTGGAAAGCCCTCTAAAACTAAGTGGAAACACTTCCTCAGTGTCAAAGGGTTCTAGTTTGGGTTTGTACATTGCAAACATTGTTAAGTTTAACAGAGTAGTAAGCGTGTGTCTGTGGCATTTTAATATTAGCATCAAAATCGCAGGAAGTTAATTTTACTTTAAAAGCACTGTGAGATATTTGGTATGCATTTACCATCACCACCACAATGATGGTTTTATGGGAGGAGATACCACTACCTCTGTCCGCACTGGGTGGTTTTTAACTGTCTTCTCTCATTGGACAATTACCCCACTGCCAAAATCTATCAGACTTGCTTGCAGAGCCTGCAGATTTCAGCCCAGCTCAACTTCACTGAGAATTCTGCAATTTGTCTACTTTTTTTCCCCTCCTGGAAACAGGGAAGCTTTCTGCCTCTTCACATCAATAGTAATATCTTCAGATTATGATTGCATAATGCAACAAAAAGCTTTTTCTTCTATCCATTTTTTTTAATCACACAAAAAAAACAAGATGCATTTCCAACATTTCCAAGCCTTTTCTGAAATGTAAAACTGGTTGGTAAGCTATGCAGTGAGACTGGACTGCCATATGATACTAGCAGAAGGGAATGAGTAGACTCATGTATTGCTTTCCTTTCAGCAATGAATACTACATTATATCATTACTTCAAACATTCATAAACCCATTAGTTTATATCAGTAAATAGCATGCATATTATTTTTCTAGAGAGTCATGCTGCTCTTATTTAAGAACGAATTCAATGCCTCAGGCAAACACATTAGCAAGTTCCTTAAACAGCATTTTATAATTTCTCAAGCAATTGTTTTCACATTTTCCAATCTCACATCTTTTCCTGAGGCTCAAGGCTGTTCCAAATCAAACATTTCACTCACACAAACAAAATTCCTCACACACATTACTTGAAAAGAGCTGCTACTGGAGTCGTGGCCACGCTAGAGCTATGTGTAATGGCCCTGCCCTTAGCCCCACCACATATAAACACGAACAGCATCTGACTGCCAAATGCTTTAACATTTAATTTATTTGGTAACAACAACAAAAAAAAACTAGTGACTATGCCCCGACATTTCTAAAGGTGACCTACGCAGGACTGGGCGAGCTCCAAAGTGAGGCACCTCCTGTGTTCCTTGTGCCCGCGCTCACTCTGTCGGAAAACACCATTTCCACCGCAGTTCTTCCAGGCAGCCGCAGCCCACATGCAAGGCCCTGGGCAGCAGCTGCAGGGCTGGGAAAGGGCTGCACAGAGCCCGCAGCTGCCCATAAGTCACAAAGGCAGCCACGGATGAGCTGCTAGCGACGGGTACCAGGTGGGGCTCTGCCTTCCCCCCTTGTCTCGGGAAGGCCGCCTGGCCCCGCTCACCGTGCCCGCCCAGCGCCCAGCGGGGCCGCAGGGTGCCCCTGCCACAGGCCGCGCTCACCGCCCCACCGGGCGCTGCCAGGGCCTGCCTGCGGCCTTGGCACAGCGGCACTGGGGGGTGGTCTTCCCCCTTCCAGCGCGGGTCTGTGACACGCTCAGGCGTAAAGAAGCATTACTAGAAGGAAATTCAAAAAGGGCCTGGAAACGGGACCCTGCTTACATTCACAGCAAGTGAAAATCCCTATTAGCCATTCATCTCTCAGAAGCCCTTAGTACTTGCATGCAACAAATTTATCTATCACTCACACTGAATTATATTCACTCTCTGAGACACAGGACTGAAGAGAATAAAATCTAAGCGTTAACTACTAAAATAAAGGGAAAGAAACCGAATACAAATTGAGAGCTGTCACGCAGAAAGCAGGTAGCAAACACCAAGCTGCAAGGGGCTCGGAGCTAAAGCCTCAGCGGTACCACTGAACTGTCAAGTGCAGAGTCATCAAACACATGGAATAAGATTGTGAAAATTTACTATTTTGATGTATGTGTCAAGCCAATCAGTAATTCTTTCCATAAATCTTTGGACAAATTCCTTTAAGAACACACAACCATTAAATATGCAACAAAGCAGAAACAAACAAAAACGCAACATACTCCTAAACTGAAACAAAGCTATGATGGTTCACTCTCCCAGCTCAGGGAACACCAAATGCCAGCGTGGGGCCATGCAGCGTGGTCACCACCTTGCAGAGCTCGCTGCTTGACCCGTGTCCTGGCTCAGCCCCTGCAGGGAGATGGGCTCTGGAGGGCACCACGGGGAGCAAAACATGACACCAGGAACTGCTTACTGCACAAAACTCATGCAAAGCAAGGAAGGACACGATACGCACAACTGGAAAGGTCCGATCCAGGTTTTTTAGATTTAACACCACCTTTGCTATTCTCTCCTTTGTTGTCCTCAAAGCAGGACTGCCTGTTGATGTGGGACGGCAGGCCTCCGGTTCCACCATGCTGAGGCACTGCTGTCTGTACGCCCCTGGCAAGGCTGGCAGCAGGACAGGGCACCTCTCACATGCTGAGGCGGGGAGGGCCAGGGCCAGGGCCCTCACCATGCTGGGGGACAGCGGGCATCCCCGCCATGCAGCCTCCCCGCTCAGCACCTCTGGCCGCAAGCCCCGGGGTGCCCTGGCACCCCCGACCTGGCTGCAGGCTTCTCCAGATGTCTGCAGCTGCTCAATGTCAGCCAGGCTTTCCTGATGAGCCTCAGCATCCAGAGAGCTGTGCAAAGATAAGTAGACGCCCAAGTGCTACGTACACAGCTCATACAGCCCGTTTTCAAGGACTCCAGCTCACCAAAACTTGACTGAAACACCAGTATCAATGAGTGCACAGGATGGTGGCATGCAAGTGCTAGTTAGTCGCTTGCCTTGAAGATACTTGTAACTACAGCATGTCCTGCACTACACAATCGCTGTAGTTTAAAAAACAAACAAACAAACAAAAAAACCTTCATTATTTTATCCTTACCTTTATAGCTGTAATTAGCAATTTTTATAGTCTTTTCCTTTAACCCTTAGAAATAGTTCATTTCCCTTTGTGCTTACGTACTATAGACTATAATTTCAAATATTACAGCTTTTTTTTTTAGATGTATGGGTTTCTACAATAATAGTTTATTATTTACAAATAATTCTACATGTTTAAAACACATTCAGTCTGTTGCATGACTCCAGTATGAAATTCTTAATATAAATTCTTAATATAAAATCCACAAGCCATAGAGAATGCAATTTGACAGAAATTGTGAATCCACAGCTAACGAAAACAACAGTATAGTGATTCTACATATAACAAAGCTGCCATATAACCTATTTTATCAGCACTAGCAAATCTGCATACAACAGAAATTGACCCAGGACTGCATTATTCATAAAATCATAAGGGTTGGAAAAGACTGATCTGTGAATTTTTTCTGTTTATAATTATTCCTCCTCTCCCAAGCACATAGAAAAGAAAGCAGGTGAAAGAGAGAAAAAAAAAAACACATGAAATTCCTCACAATAACTCTATATAATCTATAGGCTTTAAGATTCACATAAAAAATGAATAGAAAAAAAAAAAATGAAGGAACTGCTGTGGCACCCAACACCTTTTAGGTTCCATTTCCCATCCAGAAGAGATTGGAAGTAATTCCCTAAGAAATTAAGTGGGAAATTTCATTTCAGGCGGTTGTAAATACATGTCCATGTCACAAAATGACAATATTGATATAGCATTTTTTTTCAAAATTTTGTCAGAACCAGTACGATTAACTTCTACGTTCACCAACTCACTTCATGAACTCATTTTTTCAGTTTTTTTTTTTTTTTTTTTTTTTTTTTTAAAAAAGGTAAGAGCTAATGAAGAGGTCAAACTTTGGGAGTATTTTAGAACCACATCACAATGTTGTATTTTATCAAGAACTGTCAAAAACCAGGAGGCTGTGTTACAACGGAGAACCTGAGGAAAGAGACTGCAAGAAAACGAGCAGGAGCAGTATGTCTCACGAGGTACACCACCAAGTGCAGTAAGCAAATCTAAGCACTGAAAGACACTGCCACCATGAGGCTTTATCTGGTTTTGCATCACAGGTATTTCCATACAAATACCGTTTCAATTTTTATTTCTCCATCTTACTTTTTCTACCAAATACAACTCACGAGAAGGCACTACTACTACTACTTGCTGTAGATTTGCTCCTGCCATTTTAGGGGTGTTTATAGGGAAGACTAACATATATCTTTAAACTGTTTTACTCCTTTTATTCTCATCTGCTTAGCAGAATTAGTAGAAAGTAATAGTATCTGAGTACCAAGCAACAACACAAAACTGAGCATTTTCCCTTCATATTGCTTATCAAAAGCTTGCCATACAGACGCTTGCCTCACATTTCACCAGAGGGCATCCCCAGGCATTATCCTGCAGCTCACTACTATTACACACATTCCTATGTGCTTGAGTATTAAAACCAACATCCCAAAAGACTTGCATAAGAAAACTTAAAAGTTGTTACTTAACAAAAAAAAAAAAGGGTATACTAAATTCATTTCTGACAAAGAAAAAGCAACCAACCAAAACAAAGCCAGTGAGGCAGCAGAGGGAAACACTCGGTTAAAAATGACACATGGCTGAAAATCCCTGGAGCTTTTTGCCTGTGCTTTTAAAGAGGAAGTCCATGGATTTTTCCACATTCCAGAAGATGGCTCCCCAGGTGAACCTCATCAGCATTAATTTCAGGCTAATGCCTAAGCAGCCGCATGACACCCCCTTGGCTTCTCCCGTGGCGTGACCTTTCATTGCAGAACAGCCCCGTTCTCCTGCACCCCCAGCTACGGTGTCTCTGCTAGACTCCACTTCTGCCTGCACACCTTGCTGCACACTGCGGAAAGCCAGCACCACACAATCAACAGTAATTTGCTAAGGTATTGCTTTTAGGAAGTTTGAAATATGCCCAGACCTCCTGAAAAAAACAGGGTGGGAATTCCAAGGAAGCCCTCAGAGGAGCATCCTGGCTCCTGTAACCTTTAACACACCCGGACTAGTGAGGTGGACTGCCGAGTCCCATTACAAACAGTAATGCCAACAGAGGGAAATGAAAAGCTGCAAGGCTGTAATCATACCACCACAAAGATATGCATTAGTACCTGGGAGATTTCAGTTTACTACAATACTCTGGCTTAAGACCAGAAATGAAGCCTTACTTCCCTAGCTTGACTTATTTTTCATAAAGATCATCAAAAAAAAACCAAACTCAAGTACAAACTAAAGTCTGTATTTGAAGTATATGTACTTAAAGTCTAAAGTTTTTCCATAACCCAGAAAGCTGTGCTCTTCTCAGCCAAGGCTGCAAAGAAGGACAGACAGTGTGTAGGTTTCAGTGTGTGCTCACAATGTTTTGCTTGAAACGTTTGAACGTTTTGCTCAAACTGTTTCGCTGTGGTACAAACACGTCCTTATCAAATGAGTCTCCCCACAAACTCGTTCAACAGTGAGACATGGGTTAACAATGCAAACTAGTACTTCAGCTCCACCTCCTGGAGAAAATCTGCATTTTTGCAAAACCAAAAACTCCTTAAAAATTGTTAATGGAAAAATGGTCTGAGAACTAATCAGGCATGTGAATTTCCCCTATATTCAATTCAATTATGTCTCTCTTCCTAAATCATTTTTTTTTTATTTAACAAAACTCTAAACTGCCACTGCTAATAAGCTCAGAAGAATCAGTGTACACCATTCATTTCTGGGAACAGGCCGATATTTTCTAAGACCCATTAATAACTATGACAGGATTTATGTACAAGATAAATTCAATTCAATTTCCTTTTTCAATTAATGGCCAATTATTCGAACTCAGCTCAACCAAAAATATTACTCAAGTATCATTAATCTAACAAAAATTAACTTTACTATTCTCTTAGTAATGAGGTGATATAATTTTAAGGTAAAATAATGAATTTTAATAACATGTTTTCTGCCTTTATTTTTAGGACTGCTGCTTGCCATTGGATTCCACTGAGTCGCCGTAAATCAGGTCATTAGTACTACGGATAATGACTTGACCAAATCTCCCTCTTTAGAACCTACCCTACAACACCCTATGCTTTACCTGGAGCCCTGCACTTAGCTCTGGGACCCCCAACACACGGACATGGACCTATCAGAATGAGTCCAGAGGAGGGCCACGAGGATGGTCAAGGGGCTGGAGCACCTCTCCTACAGAGACAGGCTGAGGAAGCTGGGGTTGTTCAGCCTGAAGAAGAGAAGGCCCCAGGGAGACGTTACAGCGGCCTGCCAGTGCCTAAAGGGGGCTGCAGGAAAGCTGGGGAGGGACTCTCTCGGGGGTGTGGTGAGAGGACAAGGGGGAATGGCTTCAAACTGAAAGAGGGGAGATTTAGATAAGATGTAAGGAAGAAATTCTTTACTCTGAGGGTGGTCAGGCACTGGAAGAGGCTGTCCCAGGAGCTGTGGGTGCCCCAGCACTGGCAGTGCCCAAGGCCAGGCTGGATGGGGCTGGGGGCGGCCTGCGCTGGGGGCAGGGGTCCCTGCCCATGGCAAGGGGTTGGAATTAGATGATCTTTAAGGTTCCTTCCAACCCAAACCATTCTATGATTCTATCTCACCTAATTTAAAAGTAATTTTATAACTAAAAATTACTGGTACAGAGTGCACAGAATCAAGTAAAAACAATTAGGAATATATTCTTAAGCACCATCTATGCATTATGGTGATGCACGTACGTATTTACATAGTCCAAGAGAAAATGTCTGTGTTCCTGCAGCATTTGAGCATTTCACCTCTTTTAGGGTGTTTATCCTCACTTTATCTCTGCTGTTCCACCTGACTGGTGCAACCCACGCCTGCATCAAGCCAGTGCTGGGGCGGTCTGTGGTGAGGGCCACTGCTGCAGCTGCCCGTGCCCTGCTGGGCATTGCCTCAGTCCTGGGAAAGCTTCTGGGGGCAAGGAGCTGGTTTAACATGGAGCCGCGTGGGGACATCGTGGAACAGAGACAGCAGGGAGGCAGGCAGCAGGCAGCCCAAGCAACTGCTGTGCAACACACAAGATTTGTGCCCCACAGAGGTGGTGCTAGAGCTGCTCATCAGGGGACCCACACACATTCCTGACCGACCGCGTGCTTTCATTATCTTCAGAAAGGCAATTATCAATCTCAGTAACCTGTGCACAAAGCAGGGGCAGAGGACTAATGCCTGTCAGGAAAATAAATAAATAATAATAAAAAAACTTAGCTGCTGTATTCTCCATTAATTATTATATTCGTTGATTTCCTGGTGGTTATTTAAGGGAAATTTTATTTCAGCAATTTCCCTTACAGAACTTGAACTTTGGAAGAAGGCAGCTATGTGAGAGCAGCATTCTCCCTCCTCTCAATTTATTTACATTAGCCATGCAAAATATTTTAGTGGTTAGTGGATTCAGTGATGTTTAAATAGATCTTCCTAATATCAGAAAAAAGTTGTTTTTGTTTGTTTGTTTTAGTTTGAAAGAAAATCTGCTATGTAATACATCCTTACAAGGAGGAGCAAGCTGAAACTTCAACACATCAAATGTATAGCCCAACAGCATCTTTTTCATAGCAAGGTTATCTATCAGGGTGAGCAGATGACAAGCAGACAGGTAATTGAGGATTCTGTTTATTTTTTAAAATAAATCTATACTGAGAAGTAAAGCACCCACATTCCTGGGTAGATGCTTCCACAAATCAGGTAAGATCTATAACAACCACACACAACTCTTAATATGCTCCCTGCAAATTTGAGGTGAGAGCTGGTGACAAGCCTGCTCTCCGAGGCCTGCTTTGCTGGGAGTCCTCACAATTTGACTTACTGCAATGAAAATTCTTTCTCCAACTACTGAAATGTGCTTTGAACAAAGAAACTATGTTTCAAGATGTGCAGGGATTTCTTTTGCCTTCCCTTAACAATGAAAAAAAATGCATTTGCTAAGCAGTATAAAACTGTAATCGAATGTTCCAGAAATCAATAAATACAGAGCACCAAACAAAGCTACCTTTGATCTAATTACAATAAAAAATGTCACCGATTATACTGACATGCTTTCCTATAAAACTAATTACTGATTTGATGAAAACATCAACTTATTTTCAGCTGAAACTTCATCAACTTATTTTGCTTCAGCACAAATGCTCTTATTCCAGAATAAAAGTGCCTTATTCACAGTTTGCTTACACTATTTGAGAAGCATCCACAGTCAAGGAGCTCATCAAAACCAACTATTTTTGAGTAACTCTTCTGGTGGAGAAGCTAGAAGATTTATAATCTACCCCCTACATGAAATACACAATAAAATTAACCCAGAAGATAGATGCTAGGAAACTGGGAATAAAAATAAAATGAAAAAAATCAACACAACTATAAAGATCCTTGTAACTAGGAGCGAAGTCCACGGGATATGCTTAGAAATAAGTAGAACAATTGTACTGAACTTCTTAGCTTTCCAGGCTTTTACCAATTTCAGTCTTTGACCTGTCTTCTCACTTCACTACTTATACAGTATGTAACAGAAAATAAATTGTACCTTCTGGATTACATTTTATGAGACAAAAAAAATATTGTGGCTTTAAAGTGAGAAATTTACAGGAGGCTACAAATAGCATTATCAAGTTTTTTGGTTATCTGCACATTTCTGTCTAGCATATGAGTCAATTTTGTCCACGTGGGTTTGCTCTCACTATTTCCAGTCACAACTGGTCTACTGGAGCTGCCCCTTCGTTTCACCTGAACCTTCTGAGAAACCATCTTTTTGCCTGCAGAGGCTGTCACCCGCAAACCTCATCCATAACTGTTGGGAGCTCTTAGCTCTGACACTGTCATCTTCCCAGAGCTGATATGCATTAGCTCTAATGTAGCAGCTTTCTGCCAAGAGATTAATCTCCAGATCATTTTAAAATTTTATAAAACCGCGCATCGTTGAAGCGTGACATGAGTTATTTGGCTCACATATGTGCACATGCTGCCCCGCACACTGGGCACGATTCCTGCTGGGAGGTTCCCAAGCTTCGCCCTGAAGCCTGGGGCCGGGCTCCCCTCCCAGCCCTGCCTGCAGTGACTGCGAGCCACGAGCCCACAAGCTGCAGCCAGCAGGACCCAGCCCGCTCCACCCCGCACACTCTATTTGTTATTTTCTAGGGCAATCTCAATTTTTTGGTGCACATTATTAAGTAAGATTTGAGTGGAACAAATTCCCAGCAGCTTCAGCCCATCACCTACGGGAAAACAAAAGCCAGCCAGCCAAAGCGCGTTCTCTCCCGCTTCACGAGAGCACCTGCAACCCTGAGCCTAGAACCAGCCTGTTTTGACGCTAGATTTGACATACTGGACCACAAGTAACAAATGCTTGCTATTAAGTTTTGCATCTGGGATGAACCATTTTAATCCTTAGTACATAGTGAATTACTGCAGTCTTCAAAATCAAATCACTGCCAAGAGACACTTTGATACCACGTTCTTTTGTTATTTCACAGGACTCTTGTAAAACCTGCACCCTCTGCTTCCCTTCAACTGGAAGAGAGAGGCTGTGTGCTGAAGGGACAGACTACAGAATGCATTTTCTCACTGTCAGTCCTAGTGCAGACAAGCAGCATAACTGTGGGCAGCAAAGCCAGATTTAGCTTTGAAGGAGCCAAGCCAAGGAAAGTCTTGTGGAAGAAACGTTGCCAAAACTTCTAGAAAAGGGGATATTAGAGCACCAGGGCTAAAGGTTAGCCAAACTACAACTACTTGGGCTTCTTCGCTTCTAAAGAAAAGATATGCAACAATATACGTGATAAATGTTTATATTTCAAAGAGAGAGAGGTAATAACATAATTATAAGCTGGCATCTGTTGCCAATTCCATGCCATAGAAGGGATGGAAAAAAAGCCCACAAAAGTTAAAAGACCTTTGCAATCAAACAGAACTAATGAGGAAACAGGGAGACGCATAACATTGCATGAGCCAAGCCACACTGGAGATAAGAATAAAACTTTACCCTACATGGACACAACACAGTGGTAAAATCCCTGTTCAGATAGTCACCCAGTCCATAAGTTATACACACACAAACATTGAACCAAGGAGCTGAACCACTGCCAGTTCAAATCCATGTGTAAAACGTCATTTATACGAATCTTTGATCTAAGACAGCAGTCTTAAGAAGTATGTACAGGATTGGTCAATGTTACGTGCCAACAAGCAGACTATAAGAAATCTGAAGGTTATGAAGCTTAGCGTGAAGGTACATCCCAGTCGCTCTTTCCTAGGTTTCTGGCTTTGATTCCATGCCACTGCTACTGGAAAACCAATGAGGAAGGTATAAAATATTGCTCTATCAGGCTGCATTTTTCTCCTGAAGACAGTATTATATCATGTAATTAAATCATCTTTCCTTCCTTGTTTTACTCCTTTTTCACACTGAACTCATTCAACTCTAAAAGGTTCTTCAAGGGTTAGAAAGAATGACATACAGAAAAAAGCCAGAAATATCTTTCTATGGATCACCTCCATCTTTTATATAGGCTTTAAAATTTCCATTTAAGAACTGGATGCCAAAACACCCATGCTGACTTCACTTGTGGTTGTATACAGAGGCAAAAATCACCACCTAAATTATACTCCTTCTCTACTACTTACGTTTTCAAGGACTGCTTTTCTTCTTGAGCCACAGCATGCAAGGGGAGTTTATTTCTTGTTTGCAAAAATACCACCTCTAAATCTTTTCCAGAACTGTTCCTTCCCAGACAGCGAGTCCCACTCTCAACTGCAGACGCCGTACCAACATGCAATTGTCCAAAATTCATTGTTATTTCCCAATACTTTTGTTATTCGTAGATTATCAGCGCTAATTTTACATTTACTGCCAGGTTACTAATACAGATGATAGATACTAAATCTGGAAAGATATGAGGGCTCATATGAGAAACACCCTTCCTCCTGTGATGATCTCCATTTGAAACTGATTGAGCCACTTCTTAGACATTCAGCACTGCTTTGCTGACACGTGTAGCATTATTTATAAACAGCACGCATGCACTGTTTTAGAAATCTGTTTTATATTTTACTCTTCAACAGATTTAGTTATTAGTTCAACAAAGTAATTTAATTGGTTAATAAATACACACATGCTTGGTTAGCCTATTTTCACTGGAAAATAATATCAGTACAAGCAGTCCTTTATTTATTTCCCTCCCTCCTTTATTGAGTGACTATTTTGACAGAATTTTTTTTCCAGAAAGGTCTAGTTTTAATAAAATACAGGAGGAAAAAAAAAAAGATATGCAAGGTAGCGTTTATGACAGGAAAGGGGGAGTTATAATGGTGGCTAAGGAATCCTGCAAGAAAGCCATGCCTGGAAAAAATTACTGGAGTCTGAAAGAAGAAACCATGTTATTTCTTGAATTTGGAGCTTTGTAAAATACAGAGCTTTTCAGAGACACAAGTGACAAACATTCTGTCTAGGATTGCTGTCAACCACTTTATGAACCTTTTATCTGCCACAGGGACGTCAAAAAAGCATACCACACGTTATGTACAAAAACTTCAATACTACAGAGAATCATGACCATCTTTAATAAACAAAGAAAAAGGTATTTTGTTATAGGTTGCATGAATCTTCGCTGCAGTTCTCCCGAATTCAGGTCACTGATGATTATTCCCTTTTCTCATAATCACGGAAAAGCCTGGGTCAGAAGGGACCCCTGGAGACCATGGGGTCCAACCCCCTGTCGGAAGCGGATCCCATTGCATGGAGCCCTGGCACTCCACTTGCCCTCACGGGAGGTGCTCGCTGTGGGGCCCTCACAGCCCTGTGACAGCTCCTCCAGAGGCTCTTTGCTAGGTCATGGTTCTGAGCTACAAGCAACTGCAAAACACAGTTCTGTCCCACTGCTCTTTATCTTCCAGGACTTCCCGAACACCTTCTGCCTGCAGTTTTAATGCTCCTGACATGACATTTTTCCGCTAAGATTCAGTAAAGCCAATAATGTTATTTTTCTCCTCTTTGATGAGGAAAAAAAAAATAAAATCCAAATATCCCACCTCCAGTTCCAGCTTCCCTGGGCTTCTGGCCACAGCCATTCAAAAATTAATAAAAATCTTTGCTATTAGTTTCTATTCACCTTCACATGCTACCACACTGGGATTTATGTGCACGTGGGGGGTGCTGTTTACTTGTTTGAACTCCATGTCCCCAGTGCTGCTTTTGGCCACTGCCCCCCGTCCTTTTGTCATCTGCTTTGAATGAGGGAGTCCAGCCACAGAAGACATCAGGGCCTGACAAAGGGTTCTGAGAAATACCTCAGGGGAAAAGAAAACTGCTGTACTGGACAGAAGGGAGGTGTCATTAATTAACCACTTAAGAACCACTCTTTCTTGTACAATCTAGTAGTAATTAACTAAACAGAACACCAGCTCTTTCTGCATATTGTGCAATCCTGGTGATGACCATACACTCCTGCCTGCTCTGCGTAAGAGGCAACTGCACACATGCTTCATGTGTACATCACTCACATACCAGTGGAAACTTGTGCTCTCTTCTCACATTCCCACACTCGAGCCAGGCTGTGAATCAGTTCTGGGGATTCACAACAAGTCTAGACTACTTGCGAACCTCTGCTCCCAGCTAATTATGCTCCAGATCTGGCATCACCTGTCAGACAGTCAGTTTCTTCAACAGAAGGTTAATTCTGATCCACCGAGAAGGTTGTTACAGAAAAAAATTAGACAATCATTTTAAACAAAAGAAAAGACTTTCTGTGAATCATACTATTCTACTTATTTTTTCATTGGATGCCCTTCTGTGAAAGCAGCATTTACATATCTTACAGAGTAAATACTCTTAGTAAAGAGTATATCCTCATCATGATGTAAACTGCTCACATAGACACACCAACCTAAAAACCTCAACAATTTAATAGAAAAAAAAATCACTATCTGTTGAACTAAACTTATTTAATAAAGAAATTTACCGTAAAATGTTCCTGTGATTTATAGTTCTCATCCAGGTAAACTCGAGCTCTGTTGTAGTCTTTCATTGCATCACTTGATAATAATTCTCTAAAAGACAAGAGAGTGAAAATATGAAAGGACATGCAAACATACTATCTTGCTTTAGCATCATTCTCTGTACTGAAATGTCAATATCACACAGAGGAACTGCAGGCTTTCAACCCATGTTGGAATAAAAGTTTCCTGTGGTATGGCCATTTAATTACATGCTGACATCACCACCTCCACTTCCAACACAAATCTCAAAATTTCTAAGTGCCATTTGGACACAGTTGTGAAGGACTCAAGTCTCTGGACATCTGAAAATTACATAAAATTAGGCAACTCATGCTAACCTCCCCATGATCTCAACGTTAAGAACTTTGCTTTTTTCAACTCCGTTACTAGCAGGGTGAAAGCAGTCTTTTGACTCAATACAAGTTGGCTTTCTAAAAGCAGCAGGCTTGAAGAGTTTGCCATTTGTGCCTTGGAGTGGTGCATGATGCTGGTCCAGGTGCTCTTGTACGTGACTTAAGAAAATGATGCTCATCTGAAGGTGGTTAGGGAGTGTGAAGGGACACAATCCTCCAGTATTCAGATGAATTTTGATGGTGCAAAACCAGCCCCTGGTACAGCTATCTTTTGAACCCTCAGGCAGGCTTCTGCTGAGCCTTGTGACCCAAAGGGTCATTTTCTCTGTGCTAGACTTGGTGAGCCATGCTCAGAGCTAGCAAACGTCAGGCAAGTGGGTCGGCTGCTCCAGGGTGCCTGACAGATCCCTGCTGCCCCCTGCCAGAGCTGGCACACAGCAGTCGTGGGCATGATGGCACTTCATCCCCCAGCAAGCAGAGGGGCCCGAGAGTATTTCTCTCCTTCCCCCTCTGCCTAGCACAAAGAGAACTGACAGCCTGGCACATCAACTTATGCAACACCGCACTTGATCAGCTCACATGCTAGAGAGTCTGCTCATTTCAAACCACGATTTCATTGTAAATGCGTAAAATTGACCAGGTGTCAAGAAAAGAAAGATAACTTTTACACAAACTTATGCAACATGTACACGTTACAAGTGCAGGGTTGCCTCGCTGGCATTTACTCCTCAAACCACTGGTGCAGCCCGCAGACGAGGAGCAGCAGAGGGCACTGCCGGACCGCTGTCACTGTCACTGCCACTGCCGGGCGCCATGAGCCCCGTCCTCATGCTTAATTACATCACATGTGCCCACTGTAAAAATACCCTGTGCGAGTATACACTGCACCTCTCTGGATACCAGAAAGAGGGTAAAGAAAAGCAAAGAAAGGACAACCGGAGCTATTGACATCACTCACGTAACCAACAAGGTTTATTACTTCAACAGGAGGCTTGGAGCACTGCTGCCTCCTGCATCTAGGAACGAGTGCAAACGGGCAAGGATTTTAAATTCAGTGACTTAATTTTTTGATCTATATTTTCTAACTCTGCACCCATAACGTATTTTTATATAAAATTATTTCATTTACACAGAAACTTCTAATGGAGCTGCAGCAACAGCAGTTACTGAAAGTTAACAAATTAATACAGTCTTGCCTTAAGATTCATCCTCAGTCTACACACATAACAAATAACTTATTTCTCACTTGTATTTCTTACTTCCTCAAACACTGCACATTAGATTTGCTGATGATTCTGACAGCATTCCTTCCGACTAAATGCTCAAGTTAAAACTCTATTCACCCTGATTTATAAATGTTGCATATTTTTGTAAATCGATTGTGCTTTCAGTATTGCTTGTCTTATATCAACTTCTGTCCAACTCACACCAATTTCCCAGTGTCACCAGCTTTTTAAAACACCACCGTTATGAGAAGCCACTGGGAAACATCTACCTCAACTACTGCATAGAAGCACATTCGCCTAGTAACTTCCTCCTGGAAGGTCATACGACATGTCAAAATTTCAGTCTACACACTTTGAAGTACTCTGCACATTTAATGACTTCTGCCTAGAATAATATACTAGCAATACAAAGCAACTTTCCAGCTACTTACTTAACAAACTTGTCCACATGAGACATGGAAGCTTCATAGTTTTTTCCTCCAAATTCTTGACAGTGTAAAGCCATGAAGTGGGGTTTGTGTGTATGTACAACCTGAAACAAACAGATAAACAAATCTTAAAATAAAAATGCATCCACAGCTGTTAACAGGCAGAATAAATGGTCTAAATCCAGATGTGTTCTTTCTGAAAGTAGGAATATCAGCTATTATCTGAGAAGTAACTGGCAGAACGGTAATAAGCAGTAAGTGGAGCATCACTATTTAGAACACATAAAAGATTCATAATACACAATAACGATCTCAAATGTTTTAAGTTAACATTTTTGTTTTTAAACTATTAATTTGTTCCTAAGCATTTGATGCAAATATATAACCTCTTCCAGCGCACCTTCAGGAGGACTTAGCATCTTTAGGATCAAAATGCCTCTTTGTCTGGGAATTTGAAGAGTTCACCTGAATTCATTTTCTAGTTTTTCTCAGTTTTACCAAGTATCACCAATTACCTCAAGACAGAATGCTGACTAGCTATGACATTTGATATTTATATTTATGTAGTATCTTATTTGCAGAATTATTTAAATAATATATATACACACTAGAATCATAGAATATAATCACAGAATATCCTGAGTTGGAAGGGACCCACAAGGATCGAGTCCAACTCCTGGCTCTACACAGGTCTACCCAAAAATTCAGACCATATGACTAAGAGCACAGTCCAAACGCTTCTTAAACTCCGACAGACTTGGTGTAGTGACTACATCCCTGGGGAGCCTGTTCCAGTGCGTGACCACCCTCTCGGTGAAGAACCTCTTCCTGATGTCCAGCCTGAACCTCCCCTGCTCCAGCTTGACACCATTCCTGCAGGTCCTATCGCTGGTGACTAAAGAGATCAACAGATCAGCACCTGCCCCTCTGCTCCCCCTCATGAGGAAGCTGCAGGCCGCGATGAGGTCTCCCCTCAGCCTCCTCTTCTCCAGGCTGAACAGAACAAGTGACCTGAGCTGCTCCTCGTACGTCTTCCCCTCTAGGCCCTTCACCATCTTTGTAGCCCTCCTCTGGACACTCTCCAACAGTTTCACATCCTTTTTGTACTGTGGTGCCCAGACCTGCACACAGTGCTCGAGGTGAGGCACAGAGTAGAGCAGGAAGTATATATACAGACGTATCTAACACCGGAGGCACGTAAAGCCATCACACTGTTTTAAAAGCTAGTCTTGTGTAACTCAAGTATCTTCAATATTAAATTGTCAGCGTTAGAATACAATCATGCTTAAAGAAGTAGAACATACGCTTTTTTTGCTATGCATCAAGTCTAACATGCAGGAATTATATGTTTGCTGCTGTTTGAAACACATTATTTTGCCCTTGCAAATTTTCTCTGTGTTAACTATATCCAGCATTGCAAACAAGTTTTAAAAACATTTCTGTGTTCGTATTAAGTCTCTACAACTCATATTTAACATTTTATCATCTTGCAAAATAATGGACCCAAGCTACAGAACCACTTCAATTTTTGAAGGGGTAAGCATGAACTAACCAAGTATGTTGCAAACACACCAGGCTAATAACATGTTAAAAATCTGACTGGGTGTTATTTTTGACTCGGTGGCACTCAGAGGTCCCAGCCAGCACAAAGGCCTCGCTGTCTGCACAGCCATTCAGAGGCAGGACGGCCTGGTTTCGGCGAGCCACTTGGAGCGGGAACAAGAAGCCACCTCCGGTCCCTCCAGGCGCTGGCACTGGGACGGCTGGGGCTGCCGGCCAGGCCTCGCCTCCCCACTGCAGAGCCCACCGTGTCCTGCCCCACTCCGGCACCGGGCTGGCAGTGGCAGGCAAACATGCAGAAGGCAGACATGACTACTGCAGAGCCTCCCGACTGCAACTCAGTGCAGTGAGTAACTGAAAAAGTATCAGGGAAATCCTTCCCTTCATACTTTTTTTTTTTCTCCAACATTGAAGTAAAGAGTCTTTAAAAATGTTTCTCCCTTAAACCACGTTGGAATTTTTCTTTTGATCTGATGACAGGAAACTAAACTCCTTAGTTCCTGACTATGCAAATAACCTCATCAGAAATCAAAATAAATTAATTAAACATCAGCAAAATTTGAGACGCAGCAGCCTTCCATTCCAGTGAGCAAGACAAGCAGTATGCCTGCCCTACCTGTAGCTAACAGCCCTTTGGCGCAGCGAGATAACCGTGCTGCGAAGGACCGACAACCGAACTGCCCCGAGACCCACGGGCACTGCTGCTGCAGCTGCCAGGCGAGGCTGCCCAGCTGCTGCAGTGACTCGCCAGAACGCACGCAGGCCGATGGGGAGCTCTGATCCGCAGCTGCCAGCGCACCACGGCCAAGTGACACCACGTGTGCCGTGCTGTCCGTCAGGCCCCCGCCATCCGCGGCGCGAGCCCCGGCAGTCAGCGCGCAGGGTGAAGGCCGCACCAGGCCTGGCAGCCGCGAGAAGCCTGACAGTGGCTTACATATGGCAGAGCTGACGGGAACACAGCATGCACCCATTTACAGGTCACACTGCAAACTCAAGTTACCAGGCTGCTAGCCTAAGCTCACAAAACGAAGATGATAAGAGCTGCTGGCTTCTTCGTGATTTCAGACAAGTCACTTCCTCCTCCAAACCTGAGATTCCCCCTAACTGAAACACATCTTGGTGTAGATCTGTTTTGTGAAGCATTTTGAAGTAAGTTACTGACAAGCGTGAAGGGAAGAAATAAATGCCCTCTCCCACATGTATTTTATGGATCTTCATGCACTCCACTTGGACACAAATTGCCGTTAATGAACGAACCATGCTACGCAGCAATCTTGTTTTAAAAACAGGCTGTCATCAGCAAGGACTGAGGACAAAATACAACAGGACCCAATAAAAAGTTCAGCTGAAAAAAAGAGCAAACTTCAGATAGGACAGCTAAAAATACCCAGAGCCCGTGTAGTTTTAACCAACTTGGCACATGCACCTACTTTTCCTTTGATGTATATTTGATATAACTCTGAAAGCCTAAATTAATATTAGCTGATTTTATAGATTTACAAACAATTACAAGAGAAAGCTTCACTGAGAAAGTTTTTCTTCAACTATCTTGTCCAACACCAATCTTGGTGCTGAACGGGACACGCATCTTTTAACATGGTTGTGAACACGCTCTTTCTCAGTACAGCTACGAACACTCAGGAGACAGGTTTTGATTTCCTGAAGTCTGAATGCCTACTTTTCCTTTTAGAAGACCAGTTAGACAGTACTGCCAGGCTCTGGAAAGGCCCTGGAAGCCAAAATCACAGGCGAACCTCTCCAGCGAGTGGTGGGCAATGGCAGGAGGGAGCGGAGCTGACCAGGCTGCCTGGGGGCTCTGCCTGCACAGGCACACATGGCAAAACGAGCGAGCCCGTGCGGCTGCCCCTTTCTTCCCGTGGATAACATGCTGTGAACCAGCCAGCCTCACCCGCAGGACAGGGAGCGAGCTGCGCTTCACAGCCACATTGTGAGTCTGAGGCTGTGCAAGGCAGGACCGCCGCGTTTTTGCTTCAGCTCCTGAGAGCTTGCTGTCCTGCAGAGATGGACACTTCTGCTGTGCTAATTATCTTGCAAGGTGATGTGTCCAATTTACAATCATTATAAAAAGTACACCATCCAGCGAAACACCAAGCGTTTACATAAGCAACAGAAGCGCGACATCCAAAAGCACAAGAGTAGCATTGCCTCATGGGAGCCAGCAGCCCACCATCACAGAGTCCAGTAACAACCAAGGAGTAAACAAAGATCTTTATGAAGTTTCATTGGTTAGTTGATTTTCTTTACTATCTAGGAGATAACTTTTAACTAAACCCAGCCTGTGAAGTCAAACTCCGTAACAGAGCTCGTTTGTGGTCCCTAAACAACATGCAGTCCCAACTCTACACGTGCTCCAAATCAGTGTAGCTCCAAATGTCCAAATCAGTTTATTGCTCCAAATCAGTTTCGGCTTCCAGCTACTGATCTTATCTATTTGGATAGCTCTCCAAAGTTACCATAATTAGAAAACAATTGTGACTATTTAAGCTTGTAAAGCAAACAAATCCAAGTCTAACTGTTTCAAAATAACACATCTAGTAACTGCCTACTGCAAACAAAGCAAAAAATGTACTGTCACGTCACTTGATTCATTTTTAGTGCTACAGTAGTTTGCTTAGTATTAGGATCTCATCTTACAAAGCTAATAAAACTAATAATTGTTAAGGCAAAAGTAAAATAAATGGTTTCAAAGAGGATCTAAGCATCGGCAATTCCACATGCATTAAGGCTGAGTAATAGGGAGCCTTGAGCATGGGATCCTGCAAAGAGAAAACACTGGTAAAATTATTTGCTGGCTACAACAACAACAACAGAAAATATTGAATTCTAGCAATTTCCAGAGTTTGAACTTAGATGCAGGACATGTTTTTGTTCATATTCAAATCCCTGAGAGTCTGAAATCACAGCAGGTAAAATAACAACAAAAATATATACGCCACTTTTTAAAATAAGGAAATGGCATTGGCTTAATAGCAGTGGGAGGCCTTAGTGGCATTCCTTGGAGGTTAAACCACAAAAACATAGCTGAATACCAGCTACATCCTCTCTTATAATAAATACCCTCCAACTATGAGCAAATTGGCTTTGCTTCATTACCTTTTACTAGTTTTCTACTGTGATGAAAGAACAAACAGTACATAATAATGAATAATGAATGCTTCAGAGCTGAAAACTCACAGTTGCCAGAGGTTACAGATCATATAATAGATCACATAAACGCTGAATTTGCATCTACACTAGAACAGTATTTTTAAGAAGTTGGGCATTATTAATTCCTGGATACACAAGAATAGTGTAAAGGAAGCACCAATGAAAAAGTCTTTTGGGGAGATATGGGTAATTGAGTATTATTATAATTACGGGTATCTAATTGGTATAGATATAAAACTGGTCAAAAATATAGGTCACTTTTTCCCATTCCTATTTCTAACCTATGTTGGCGGGGAGAGGCGAGGGGATGGGGCAGAGGAGAGCGGCCCCGCGGTGTTGGTGCCCCAAGCCCGTCTCGGCGCAGGGCAGAGGGCTGCTGGAGCAATGGCAGTCCCGCGGGGCGCTGGGAGAGGATGTGGCACCGCACGCTGCACGGCCATGCAGTAGTGAGGCCAGCCTCTCACAGAAGGGGTAATGTGTGCATGGGGATGAGGGCACTAGTTTCACACCTCGGTCCAAACAAGGCAAACGAGGAACTTGAACCTCTACCTTCGACACCCAGGATCACTTAAAAACCTATTCATGGAGTTAAAGTATCAAACTACAAGCTTTTCTTGTAGTTTACATTTTCTTGTGCACTGTAAAAGATGTAGTCAATTTAGCATCTGTAGTTCTAAAGCATTCAAAGTATTAGCAGTTTCTTTTTATGTTTTTGAACATACAATTTTTACAAGTGTACCATCAAGCAGCAGTCATCCAGAAAATCCAGCTTCTACACAGAAGCATAGACCAGCTTGGGTGGGAAGGGACCTTAAAGATCACCCAGTTTGTTGCCTTCTTTTGGACACTAACAGTTTTGGGCTCCACAATGTAAGAAGGATACAAGTTGTTCAAAGGTTATGCTGCAAGAGATTTGGCAGCAAACTCTCTGCCCTGTTCATGGAGCAGCTGAGTGCCATGCAGTGCTTGAGGCAAAGGATGGCGAGGAGAGCACAGGCACTGAGGGCCCCCAGTGCTGCCCTGCTCCCGTGGCAGGACGGCCGGAGCCGGGCAGGACAGCGAGCGCTCTCGCAGGGGACGGATGGTGCCTTGCTGCTCTTGGCTTGCTAGGGGAGGTAATGGCCGGTGTCTGGCCTGCAGGGGAGAGCTGGTCCCTGCTGCTGCTGCAAGCCAGGGCTCTGCTCTGAGTGCACAGAGCTATATAAAGAAAGAAAAAGAAAGGCTGGGTGAAGGGGTTACCGCTGCATGACCTCAACGCAGATTTGAATATCCACAGCTGAACATTACTACGGGTGTATTATTAGACCACAGCGTGACCACAGCAGAGAAAGTCACTGCCTAGCAATTGCTACTTAATTTTTAATACAGTTTAATAGCATACAGTAAACTAGGGATGGGAAGAAACTGATCTGCAATTACTCATCACACCTGTTCACAACAGGTAAATCCATGACTGGCATTTTGAGTTCTTTACATTTAATGATAACCTAAGTGCCATTCATTAGCAACTCCTGAAAGTAACATAGCAATATGTTATCATCAGCCGGGTAAGCAGCTTTACACTCTCCTCCACCTCTTGTTCAACTGAAGACCTGGAGAAAGGACGCTCGCAGACCTCTCCTCACCCTGCTCGGGCTTGGGGGATGCCTGGGCTGCTCCCCAAGGTGCTCCGAGGGCCTGGGACCACGACGCCTGCAGGTCAGGGGCCCCCAGCCCTGGGACACCTGCGCTCCGGCTGCCCAGCCTCCTGCTCCTGGTGCCTGTCCTCAGTCCCCGCTGCAGGCGGGGCTTTGCTTCCCATTCCGGTGCCTCTCCTTCCCCGCAGCCCCAGCCTGTGGCTTCCACCTCCGTGGTCTTCAAAGGAAAGGCAAAGCACAGCTCTTTAACTGGCCAAAAACTGGGGAGCTTTCAAATCTCTACTCTGAAACCTGCAGGCTGTACAGTTTTGTAAAGAAGCGGTCGCTACCAGCATGTACTTTTTTTTTTTTTTTTTTTTTTTTTTTTTTTTTTTCAGATCAGAAATGAAATAGTTTTCTAGGTCTCGTTTACAGAATAAAGATTTTTTTTTTTCCCCTGGATGTTTCCTCCAAAACTCAGTAAGGCACATACATAGAAATTCTCAGCTTAAGCTAGTAGATTTTGAGTATCAGTGATGACAGCAATATTAGAGAAGAAAAACAGTGAAGTAATTAGTAATCATGGGGGTAGGGTGAAAAATAATGTCAGTTAAACAAGCAGTAATGGTTTTCACTATCAACTTTGGTTCAAGTTCAATCTGCAAGTTACCACAATTTCTATATCCAAGATGAAGAATGAGACTTTCCATAATATGATTATATAATCTATATACATGCCTAGAAAATATTAAATCCTTTTTTCATAATATTCGCAAGGATTATATGCAAACTAATTCTCAGAACAAAATAATGTTTTTAAGGACATTACGGTTAAGTTTTACTGATATGTGCACTGATAACCTAATGCTGAAAAATCAGACATTATTTACATTAAGTCTGTGACTTTAGTCAGTATCAGAAAACTATGCTGCCTGTTTTAACACCAGTTCTACCTGTAACACTGAAAGTTGTTCTAAATCACTTTTTTCCATACGACTACATTTGAAGCAAAGCACTTGACCTATTTTTTGGTCTGAAGTCACAGACAACGCCTAATGTTTCACTCTGACATCGGAGTCCACGCCTTTTCAACCACAAGCACGTCTTTGCTCAGGCAAAGACATTTTCAATGAAGTTAGCTGTGGCCAGCATCTGGAAGAAAGGGACTTAGAAAACAAACCGTTGAGAGAACTGTCAAACTTGGAGTAAACGGACCTGAGATACATCCACCAGAGGGCTGGCATGTCCCCAGCCCAGCATTTTGTCAAAGCCACGGGAAAGCAGGCAGGCTCAGCTGGGCGCAGCAGCCACCGGGCAGGGCACTGCCCCACTGCCCCCGCCTCGTGCAGCACCCAGACCTCGTCGCCGAAGTACGGCAGCTCGAGAAACGTGCCCAATTCTCATTTCAGTTTAGGTCTGCTCCCTGCCACGGCCACAAGAAAGAAGAATCGCAGGAATTGCCATCACCTTCTCCATCCTCACCTCCATTTAAAAACACTAAAAATACAAGCTTGCATGTGATCTCATTTCTGCAGAAAAATCATACCCTCTTTCATGCATTACGATACATATTGAGAATGGCAACATAGCCATTTGAGTCAGCAATGCCACACAGAGAAGAAAGTAGATTTCTGTAATGTCTATGGCTACTAATGGGTATTTAATCATTTCCTTAATCTTGATGGCTTCTTTGCAGAAAGGAGGCGTTGACTACAATAATGAACAAAGAAAAGCTCTAACCTAAGACTGGAAGTCCTGAACCTAGCCCTCTGCCCCCAAATCAAAGCATGTTTTAAATATCAAGCAAAGCACAACCACTCGCTGTCCTTTCCAACTCCAAGGTTCACAAGCAGAAAAGCAAAGTCTCAGCTGGCAACCAGCTCATTTAGCGCTCCTTTTTCCTCCCGTTCAGCTAAAAAGCAAAGTACAGCTTGTACCTTCTCTACTGCAGCAAAAAGAGAGACACAAAAAGAAAAAAAAAATCAGCATGTCCTTTGTCAGCCTCATTAAAGCACTTTCCATTCTCCACCAAAAGAGGGGGGGCTTTTTTTTTTTTTTTTTTTTGAAGCATACAGGAGGTCCTTGAACTTTCAAGGCCAACAACATATAATTTGCAGTCCTAAAATAAGCCACAAAATAGCGGCCAAATTCCTGGCTATGGCTTCACGTGCCCCGCCAGCAGGGCCGCAGGTCCCCGCAGCACTGCGCCACGGCCCCACACCTCGGAGGGAAGCGGCAGAAAACGGGCACAGAGCCGAGCCGGGAAGGCCTGGGGAGCAGGGACGGCGTGACTGCCTCTGACTGACACCATCACAGCGCTGCACATCAGGGACATATCCTGGCCCTCCTGCGCATGCTCACAAATTAGAAAAGTAATCCAGTCATGCTAAGTCAAGAGGCCATAAGATACAAAATTTGACTATAATTATAGCAGAAAAAAATGCTGGTCCGTTTCTCAAGCTACAACATTCCAAGACAAAGTTTTGGAAATTTAGCTTTTGGGGCTGAATTAAAGAAAATTCTCATTTTTCCTAAAGGACAGGTCGACCTTTTCTGCTTCACAGAGGAAAGCTGAAAACACAGACTAAGACTCAGAAGACACAAATCACAAATTCAGATATCTGTGCTCCTTCTGAAGAGTATCATGACTTGAAAATAGATGCTCAGAAGAATCTATACATTCAAAAAACCACCACCTTAATCTACTTTAAGCCAGAGGTGGAAGGCCTGGGCAGGTGAAATCTCTCCTTGAAGCTGCCAGCACATGAGCGTATGTAATTCTTCATGCACTGCCTCAGGTAGGGGAGATGGAGCATGGGGTAAGAGGAGGAACACGGGAGGGGAGGTGACATTCATTTGCTTTACAGGTAATTTAAAATGTGCTAACTTTGACGTTAATATTGTAATCCACAGAAGAGAAGGAACACAGTGTTCCTCAGTCATTTGGGGAATTTTATGATGATATTATGCTTTAATTAGATGATGTACTTTGACCAGTTTGTTAAGCATTAATGGACAGTTGGATGCATTCCTCAGAAGCCTTTTCCTATTCTTAGAATATCCCACTAGTAAAGATGCTGACTTTTTTTTGTGTGTGAAAGCTTACCTAGCCTGGCTTGAAGCCTTCTTGCTGATCTACACATAATGAGAACACGGTACCTACTGCTTATATCACAAGAAGTTCATGAAACCACAAAATGAGTGCCATGTATTCCCCAATGGGAAAATATAGCATAGTGAGAAGGATAAGCAAAGAAATAAGCTAAATTTCCAATTTAGCAATGGGAAACAAGAAAGCAAGCCAGTTTGAGACTGGGGCCATTCCTTTCCTCCGAGCAGCTGGATGTCAAGTACGCCACCTGTTCAGTGCTACTCCGACACACACGGGAACGGCTCCACCACCGCTTCCCTGGGAACATGCCAAGAGCCAATACCCGTAAGGATCTGGAACTGAGTTCAGCTGGACTGCTCCTTCATTTTGTTTTATTTTTCCCTGGGGGAAAATAGCCAATAGTAGTGAACTGGCAGTAGGCTACCCAGTGTTTGACAGTGAAATCAATTTTTATATACAAAGTCGGCTGTCATCCAAAATGCAGATGTCAATTTTACAAGACCAGAGACTCATGCATCCGAGGAAAACAGATCAGACAAAGCAACATTTCTCAGCCGTATCAATTGTGCTGTCAAAGGTAATAAAACGGCATGCTACTTTGAGGGTTACTACATTGTAATTTGTCATTAAAAACACACATGAAATTTAAAATATTTTTCCCATTTGCATTTCTCAGACAAACTGTATAATTTAACAGCATTAGATTTTTCGTGTTAACAATCATATTAACATATTAACAATTCATATTAACAATTTTAGATATTTGTAGAAAAATGACAGAAGTTTAAAGATTTCAGCATGAGACATATAAATGTTATTTTGGTCCTCCACGTGCTACCACATTCTGGGAAATGCATATGGCAAATAATCCATGATAATGCATAGATGGTGACCTGTATCTCCCTTTCCCAGCAATCGAAACGTCTGTTTTTATTTGTTGGAACTTAAAAACAAGCCACAAAAATGCCCCTTCATTAATACGATGACATCTATTCAAAGATGAAGATATTTTCTATTATGGGTTTTTATTTCTAGAAACATTTTTAGAGTGCTTTTTTTTGTGGAGATTATTTTGACTGCTTACAAAAGGACTTCATCCTCAGAAGTTATGCAAACTGTATTGACACAACTACATATGCAAATTGAATTCCTCAGAAGAATGGAAAAAAATTGTGGTCTGTGGTTTATCTGGGTTTTGAGTTTATGAAGAAGTATTAAGAGTCTTTTTGTAAGTCATTTTCCAGTGCTTCTGATGCATCTCAATTTGTAGAGGGCTTCCAGCAAGCATGCACAATACAAAGTTAAAAAAAAAATTCTGAAGTCGTACATTTAATAGGTTGCTAGATAGTCTAGTGTCAGGACTGTGCTGTGCTACTGTTAGTACAAGCATGTTAGTCTCTTCCCTAAAAAGCTTCTTATAACCTATAATTCCACTCCCTACTGCATTCATGAACACAGCATAAACAGCTATCCTACCAAACACATGGATGAAACGAAAAAGGGTTCAAGGCTCCTGGACTGCACTGTTCCTCAAAACAGGCTGAAGACTGCCTGTCTCACTGCTGCTGGTGACAAGCGGAACTGGTAACTTTTTTTTTTTTTTTTAAATATAGCTGTCTCAGATTGCAGATATGGAAGGCGAAGAAATGGAGACGGAGGAAGGACGTAGTGAAACTACTGTAGCTGAGAGATGGGTTCAGGTCTACTGCAGTTACACTTCAGTTGGTCAGAATCCTGGACCTGTCCAGCCATGTGGGAGCATTAATGAATCATTTTCTCCCTATTTTGAACTTATATAAGTGATATTCACTGGAGCAAAGACAGTCCAGTTACACATTAGTGGTCTCTGCTCTGGGATACTAGCAGCTCTCTTTTTCCCCTCCTCTTCCTGTTTTCCACAAAGTATTTGGAGACGTTTCCATAGTGCTCACCCCACTTTAGTAACAAATGAACGTGTACGGAGTCTTGCCAGTAAATATGCAGAAGTAATGTGATGCTACAAATAGACAGTGATCTAAAAAAATATGGGTTTTATCTATTTATATCTACTTTACATTTTTTTTGTAGAAAGGGTCTTTTCTGAAGATGTGAGGAGGTTTTAAATCAGTATTAGCTGAAGAAACCTGCACCATTTGAGCACCACATACATATGGAAGTAATTAAACAACACGGAAGAAGAAAAATAATTAGATTAATCTTTTGTGGAGCTGACAGATAGTGTGGAATATAAGACTGGCTATTTAATTTCAGGCTTTTGTAATTACATTAAACTTGCCAGAAAAAAGCTAACTATACTGTTTTACAGTATTCCAGATTGCATGTACCTTGACCTTGTAAATAATTACAGGATGTTCTGAGTTATTACAAAACAACGATAAAATATCAAAAGTAAAGTTTGCTGTGTATGCTGTAGTTTCACTTTAAAACTTGAACAGCAGAATACTGTTACCTTAACCATTTTTACATAGGAGATTTAAGCATGAATAAAGGAACCTCAAAATCTATCAATTCTGGCAGATACAAATTGTCACGGTGAAACAGCACTTCATAATGCTACACAGAAGGCATGACACCTTGGTGTTCCTTTAGTGCTCATTTTCCATTGCTTACTTGCACATTTCTGCATGAGATCAACAAGTAAAACAAATCTCTACTGTAAAACCAGAATTTGTTAGAGCAGCCTTTATGCTCAAAGGAAAAAAAAGGTTATGTTTTCAACATTTTATAATAATATGGGTTCAAGTTCAGTATTTTCATATTGTCTAAAAATAAAATAAAGGGCAAATAGGAGGGATGATCCAACAAAAAAATGTTAAATTTTAATAAAAACAAATTAGACTGTCACAATTTTTATTTTATTGAATTTACTCAATTACATTCCTTACTTGGGAGACTTAAAAGATCATTTCATGTGAGACTAAAGTAATTTTTATAAAGTGTCAGAGCCTTTTTAGCTAGACAACCGTCAACAAGGAAACGTAATGTCTATACACTATTCACTACTTAGAAAGAAAAAAAGGTACCTACTTTTTAAGACTGGTTTTGACTACAAAATAGTGAGTTCAAACTCACAAAAGCAAAAGATCATTACATTAGTAAACAAGCTACCAAACAAATAAGTATAGCACTTGAAGAGAAAATAAGTTTTACCTTACCTGATAAAACTCCCGAAGCCAATTCTTCTGTAAGTTTTCTGGCTGAAAAACAAAACAGAAAAAAAAAATAAGAATAAGAGTAATGTATTTTTATAATATTACCCCAGTACTTGTCACTTTCCTCAATGCATTCAAGCGAGTAGTTTTTTCCACAGTTAAAGAAAAAAAGGACATTTAAATGTTCCTCCAGGAGCTCTAATGGACAGACTTTTCCTTTTGATTTCTGAGTCTCCTCAGATTTTCACTGAGAAGGTGCATTTTGTGCATGACTTCACTATGTTCATGTACTTACAAGATTATCAAGCAATCAAGCCTGCTGATGTAATACTTATCCAAATATGTGCTTTTAAAGTACATGCTCATTGCCTGGATATCAAAAACTTTATATGAACTGCTGATACCCAGTTTTTGCAATTTGAGGACACAGCTTCGTTGTTACACGGATTTAATTCTAACACTACCGTGCTTTTGCAGGATGTTCAAGCGCATCAGAGCTCCTGTCAGAGATGAGCTGGGAGAAGAGTTCAAGATTGCTACACGAGTTACGAAACCGGAAGAAGCACAAACATAATAAAGCACAAAATTCTGCATTTTTAATAAACATACAGATACAGTTATGAAGGTAGATAGCCGACTTCTACATGCTAAATACAGAAATAGCCATGACATATCATTGAGTTATATTGTCAACAAGATTTGCTAATTTCTGCATCACAGTGGGGAACACAGACCCAAATCAGCTTCTTCTCTTACATAAATAGCAGGAATGCACAATATTTGTTGGAGGCAGCAGAATGTATTACACTGGAAACCAGAGAGATGCCTCATAACTGTTACTAAAGGGAGGATGACACCAGCTGGTCAGAGGCAAACATACTGGCATGAAAATTTCCATTTTGCTCTATTTTCCCATCATATGTGCTATTTTCAAATAGTTGAATGCAACTTTAAACTTATTCATTTATTCTGACTGCTTGTGAGCGAAGCTTCATTCAACAGGTGGCTAAAGAACTGAGTAGCCTTCCCCTGCGCTGACCCAAAAAATACATTTTTTTTTTTTTTTTTTAAAGCTGAGGCGGGGAGAAAGTGCTACTTTTGTCCCCTGCTCTCCATTGCCCCCCTTCTGTTGCTCACTCCTTGATGATTCTGAAATTCAGACTTTACTGGTCAAGAAGGCAAAGTTTTCGCTCCGTAGGAGCGATCCTTTTATCTCGTGATGAACTCTCTCAGCATTCCCTAGGGAAGTTAGCTGCTGGTCTTGGTCCCTGCGAGCTCGGAGGCTGCCAGGGGCTTCTCCCCACCCAGCCAGGGGGCAGGCGGCTAAGCACAAGCACCACAACTCATCTCAGCAGAGGCCTTTGCGCCGTGCCTGAAGCCAACCAGGATGGATCTTGGCCCAAGTTCAGGGACGTCTTAAATTAATAAACATGCAGAACAAAACATCCATGTCTCCCACCCATGCCCTTCCCCTCAACTGAACAACATCACACAAAGCCAGAATAAGGAAGCTGCAGACGCAAATAAAAACTGTAGGCAACGAAGCAAGGGATAAAATATTCCCCCCAGAAGAATGCTGTCTCCTTAACTGCTTGTTTTCACAACTTAACCCTTTTTCTACTCATTTTGAACTTAATGAGTCAACCCAGTGAGTAATAAGTAGGAACTGGCACTTTTATAAAAGGAACAAGAAGAAAACAAACCAGGAGCTGCTGTGATTTCAGGACGGTTTCTAACCTTAAATGATGACGACAGCATGGGATCTACAGGTTTTAATCAGTCCACAAAACAGGTGTCCATGGGGAACTTGCATACGTGCTTTGTATATGATTTGTATATGATCCAAACAAAGAGGCTGAATTCAAGCTATCAAGAAAGCAAGACCTTGGGGATTGTGAAATTTATAATTAAAAATTTTTGGCAGTTATGAAAGCTAGATAAACAAGTCCTGCATTAGACCACAAGCAGACTTCAACACTGCTGTGTGTTTGCTTTCAAAATGGAAAGTATGGTCTTATTTAGTAGGTAATAGGCAATTTTTGTTTAAAAACAAACAAACAGAAAACCAACAAAAAAACACACTCTCCTAACTTCTCTTTACTTTATTTATGCTAGTCACAAGATGCCTCAGGGACCTACTGAGTTCCAAAAGTAATCCAAAATTGACAGAAAACAGTCATTTGTAAAAGCCCATTAAAGAATCCTACTTTTATTTACAGCCTGGATTTACAGAAAGTGACTGACAACTTATCACAACATCCGAAACACCCCAGACCTGAACGTGATATAAACACGCTACAAAGTGCAGGAGTCTCCACTAAGAACCTCACCTACTTTCGGTCTGTCTCTGCTAAGCATAAATCTAAGCTTTTTATTTAGCATGTGTAGAATTTCTAAGTTAAATCAGTTTGCAAATCTGTAAATAACAGGACATGCTCTACAATTTATAGTACCTTTTTTTTTTTATTATTTTCTGTGAGCAGAAAATGCTACCAGTCATGAAATTTAAAGGAAGTTATTCATGCTTCAGGAATCTCAGAAGATAAAAAGCACAACATTATTTCTGCTTTTAAATGCAACTCTGAGTAGCAGAAGCTCCCCATTTGCTCCATGACTAAGTGCCAACACTGTGAGCTTAAACATCAAGACCAGTGAGTACATCCAAGGGACGCCAAGACTGCTGCAGGGCCCTCCAACAGCTCTGCACCTACCGCCCATATGCCAGACGAGACTGTTGTCACGAAATCAGATCAAATATTGAAAAATTGGCTAGACAAACCAAAGCCCAAGCAGCAAAAGCAGTCTCTCAGATGGGCAACCTGCAGAGGCTCATCACCGAGCAAATTGACCCAAAGCTAACACAATTCTAGTTTTTTGTTTGTTTGTTTGTTTGTTTGTTTTGGGGGGGCACTCCAACTCCCCCACCCCACCTTGCCCCAAGACAGCCCCCAAAAGGCACCCTGTGGCCATCTGCCACGTTGGTGCTTGTTGCGGTGCCCCATGCCCTTGCTGCCTCGAGCTCTGCCAGCTTCTCCTCACGCAGCCTCCAGCGCTGCAGGGCCTGACCAGGCCCCGCTTCCCCTTCTAGCCCTGAGGAATAGCTCATCATGCCCTCACCCACCTTGCCCTTCTCCTGCAGTCACTGGCCTGACCACATCCTTGCTTTCTGTTTTTACCACTCCTGTGGTAAAATTCTGTGATCTAGCCCCCAGCCTCCAGCTTCTGCCTAGTCACGTCTGTATAAATTAAATAATTTAGAGTTTTGAAAGACTGGAGATGCAATCAAGTGGAAAGTTCATTTATCTCCCTTTTATTTTTCTGTCTAAAACTAGATACATTACATTTCATGTCTTCCAGACTCTTTGGCCTTCTTCCCATCTTTTCCATACTTTGCCCTTCATAAAATTCTCATTCATTTTGTAATATAACAAATTAATCTTTTCTTTGTCCTCTCTAGTGCAAAATTTCGCCCATTCACTGAAGGACACCATTCACTAACCCAAACTCAGCTTTATCAGCCTTCTCGTTTCTGGCTTCTCCTACTTCCAGTTCTTTGTAAGCAGCTGTTTGCTCTGGGTCCTCTGTTCCCATCCCCACGCAGCCTCATTTCATGCCTTTGGTATCCAGCCAAAGAGCAATGTGCTCAAATGACATCGGGAAGAACAGAAGAAAGATGCCAGAAAAAGACTTACACATCCTTTCAGAAGAAGTTTCTCTTTCCTGAGAACGCAGGGATTTTCTGTCATGCCCTCCCTCCTCACATCACCCCTCGCAGCCCCGGGGCGCAGGCCTGGCGTTACCTGCGCGAGTCCTCGTGGCAGGGGCGCACCGGGACTGCTCGGGGCGGCCTTGTTAACAGAGATTTGCCTGCTTTAAGCATGCCATCCATGAGCTGAGTAGATGTGCACAGACCACCCACTCCAATATACACAAAGCTTGGAAAGTTTGCCTTTATTTCAGGCTGTGCAGCTGTAGCTGAGCCCTACAAGCAGCCCAAAGACTTGGGAGCATGAGCCTGTTTTTACCCTACCATTTCATCTAACTGCACACGTTCTGAATAAACAGAATCACAAATAGAAACCCTACCCCCAAAACCAACCCTGACTTGAGTCTAGACTGCAGAACCATGCAGGATCTATGTTAAAATAGCAGGACACGTACCACGCATGGCCACTCCCTTCACTTAAAAGCCATTCTGACCTTTTCCTGGAATTCAGAATCCCACTAAGGCTTCTTTTCACGCTGACTTTCCATTTGAAGTCTATTTGTGTCATACTGGTTACTGTATTGGTCAGACTTATAAGGAAAAGTAGTAGGCTGTCAAACACATGGATACCACATGAGTTGCTAATACCCCGAAAACAAGCAGCTTTTCAAAATGAACATACAAGTAGTCTCTTCTCCCCAGTGTTTCCATTTCCTATAAAATTATACCCTGCAGCCAAAAGAAAGCTTTAAGTCTGTTGCAAGAATATGTTCATACAGGGCAGCAGTCTTTTCAAAAAAAGGAAAAAGAAAATATATATTTAGGCAGGGTAAGAAATCTTTCATTAAAAAAAAAAAAAAAAAGTTAAGAAATAAAAGGAGAGAGAATGAAATGAAACCAAATTAACAGCCTGGAAAAATTCTTTTTAGTTTCATTCAGTGGAACATGGAAAAAAGTAGATGAATTATAGAAAGCAGGTTCTATTTTGTGAAGTTTATTTTTAGCTAATAATAGTCTCATTTTTTAAGGAAAAAAATTCTTGACTCACTTTGTGAAAACTCGCTGAGCTTCCAACGAACATAGAGGAGAACTGACTGATTGGACTTTGCATATCGAGCTGAACGAAAGGTACAAACAAACTAATTTCTAAGTGCTTGAATTAAATGTTTTTAAGAGCCCTATGTTGACTAAGGGATTCCCCAAAACCTGTATTTTAAAAAGGTTTCTTGGCATTATACAACAACACAATTGGCCCTGCTAAAGTCATATATTCTAAGTATGCAGTCCCAAGTAGTACCCAGAGCCTTTTTAATCTCTTCCCTTCAACCTATGCTGCATTCAGACAAAAACAAAAAAACAAACAACAACAACAAAAAGTCCAAATGCAGGCAAAAATACCCTCTATTTCTGTATTTGGCTTTCTACTTATTTATTGGAAAACAAAACCTCTAATATAGTTCTGTTTGATCACAGTTTCCAGGTTTATTCAAATCATTGTTTTCAGGTCCAACAATATTACCATTACAGCTGTTTGCTAGAATTGTTTAGATTGTGATTTTAGACTAAGATTTTTGATCTTCTACAGCATCTTTAAAAGTGTACTGACAACTCCTTGCCATTTGATTTAAATTATTTTTTTATCATTTGATTTAAACCTCTTGCTTATCTTCCAGTGACCTTTCACATTCTCCCAGTGCAATGCTGTAAACACCAAACCCCACAGATGATGCTAAGGAAAATGCACACCAAGAAGGTAGCATTGTTGTGGCATTTTGCACCAAGCTTACATTCATAGTTGACCAACACAAAGATGATAAACCTGTGTATTATGTTTGTATCGTTGGCACACCAGACTTCAAAATCAATATAGACAAACCAACTGGAATCAAACAAAGAAAAAAAATTACTTGTGAGTCTAAGGTAAAGCACAGATTCTACCAAATCAGAGCCGTTACTTAAATACCATGTTCTTATTGCATACGTTTGCACAACTTCCAAGTACAAATTCAGTACGCTTAGCTCAATGTTTCTGAAAGCTCGCAGTTTTCCCAAGTAGCACTACCAAAACAGTCCCCTCTAGCTGCCAGTATCCTCATGCACAGAAAGTGAGCGTCACTAAGTTCAAGACACAAAAGCAAGGGAGAAGTAGTAGAATATTAGATCAATTAACACAGTTGGAAAAAATCGGGCTTTATACACACACACTTTACAATAAGTTTAAGTCAGTTTTGCACCTGGACTTGGAAAAGCAGTGGCTTGTTGAATGCTGAATTAAAAGAAATAAAAAAGAAATAAACACAGAAGATGGGACAAAATAGCGTATTACGGGGCAGGAGGAAGAGACTGTTGTCCACCCCTCCTATTGCCTGGGAGGCTGGATTGCCCTGCAACTGCTGAAAGGAACAATGCAGAAGGTGAACACTGGGAAGAAAAGAAGGTCTGTGCTGTCTCGGTAGCCTTGTGCTTGAAGAAGGGATATATGCTGTCACGGGGGAAGGTGGCAGAATTCTAAGGATAGCAATACGATAGTGGGACAGACCAATGACTGCCCCCCATGGGATTAAGCAATGCTCAGCAACACCAGACCCACTGAAGTATTTGGCTGGTATTTAAGGACTGAGCTAACTGGTGCAGTGACCTCTCAGAAAGGCACTATCTCGGTCTCTCCTGTCCAGCCTAACCTGCAGTGCTGATAGATGAGCATCAATTAAAAATGAAATAAATCCCTCGTTTGTTTACTTTATTCTCTTTTGATCTCCTTTCCTGTGAATGGGTCTAAATCAAGACACAATACACGGTGAGAATACAAAAAGAAGCTGAAGCTTCCTGGGGAATAATGCAGAAACCATACTACTCACAGCCTTGGCAAGGACAAATACTGCAGAAAAACAGATGAAGCAGATCTCTAGAGAACCTGAGACAGGTTCTCTAGAACCTGAGCCATGGATGGCCCAGAGAGCCTTGCACTCGTTAGCATGCATCTCCAGCAGAAAACCTAGAGCTTGGACTTCCCATGAAAAAACATCAGAAGCTCCAAGAAAAATACTAAACACCTACTACCTTTTGGAAGCTCGTGTGTTTCCAAAAAAACTGAAGCCGTGTACAACCTACATCTTACTAGAAATCAGCACCTCTTGAAACAACAGAAACTACACGTACCTAAATTGTGAGAGACACTAAGAGACAGAGCTTCCCAGCCTGGGATGGTGCATCCCATACCCAGTTACACTCCCTTAAACCCAGGAAAGGCAACCTGAAACAATCACTGCAAAAGGTAGCCTGTTAGAAAGGGTAAACATCCTGTTTTGGCCATGCCTCAGGGAAACATCAGGAATGATGTAAATGAACTGAAAGTGATGAGGCAGTGATCAAGTGATTTGAAAGGAGCTGGAGGTAATAACTGATGCATTACAGCCGACACCAAGACCAATATCAGCCTCACCTGCAATAGCACAAGGCAGGGAAGGGGAAAGAGCTGCTTCTCTAACTAAAAATAATGGTAGCATGTGCTGTTAGAACTACAATCTAAACAAGACCTTCCAAAATTTGAGGACCTCATTGACCTTGAAACCAATCTAATATATGAGAAGACCCCCAAACCAAAACCACAAATCCCCACAAGAACAAGAGCAGCAGCTAAAACAAGTTCTAGGACTTCAGCAGCTTCAGCTGATGAGGCCAATGCCATAGCGCTGGCCCTCTTCCCATGCTCCCCCCAAGAAAAACTTGCCACTGACACTAGACTTCAGCAACTGCACCTTGACCTGCTGGAACCAACTGAGGGCTTGTCAAAAACAAATGTTTTTGACAAACTTCCAGCTTCTGAGTTGCCAAGATACTGTAACATGACCTCAGAGGTACAAAGGTACAGTTTGACAGTGAAATAAGCAGAACACGGGCCTGTAAGAAATACTCTCTGGAGGCTTCTGTATGATACATGAATGGAGATCGTTCCGCGTATCAGAGTGCAGAAAGAAAACTACACGAACAGCAAGCACAAGAAAGGTAACAAGAGACACCGTCTCCATTACAGGAAGCAGAAAATGAACTTAAGTCTTTGGGATTCAAGGGGAAGGTGTGAGAAGCCTTCTGCAGAAAATGGATTAACACTGAAAGTAGAAAATACCTGGCCAGCGTAAGTGAGCCGAGATTTTAAAAGGACTCTGAATGGCAGCCATGTACCACACGGGGCAGGAAGGCACCGCTGTGCCTTGCTGTGTGTATTGGCACTGATGATGGGCCCAGGGCTGCTGCCCTTGTGCAGCACCAGAACGAGCATCCTTCACTGCCCCGGACCCACGCGATGCACATGGCTGGTCGCGGCAGCAGCTGCCCGTGCATTTACCTGCCCACAGGCACCGCTGCCATCAGCTGTTAGAATAACCCCACTGGGCAGCCCAACAACCAGCGACCCCAGGATCATTCTTGGAAATAGTCACCAGACTCTGGCACCTGCAGAAAACTGCTTTGGTATAACATCTGATTGCCTGAATGCACAATTCCAGAGAAAGCAAGAGCACGGCACTGCACATACAACAGCGAGCGCCCACAGGGTCTGCGACTGGGGAACGTGTGCGCAGCAGCCAAAGGACATCCGCAGCAGCAGCAGCAAGCCCCTACATGGCCCAGGGCTGGAGGAGCTGCAGGTGCCTCCCCTGCACGGCAGCCTGGGGCCAGGGACACCACGGAGCGGGGCAGCACCTCACGTCCAGCGTCATGCAGCAGGGAGACAAGGCTGAACATGAAACGACAGGGACTTCACCGTAGTGAGGATGAATCTTTCCAGGAGAAAATACAAGGTAGTGTGATGTGAAAACTCATGATACAAAGTATCATGGCAGCACTATAGCCCAAATCACCAGACAGACACAGGATAGATTAAGCCAGTTCATGAGCAACCAGACACAGTCCCTACTGGTGTGGCCTTACGATGAAAGGGACTCCTAGCATGAAATACAGAATTTCACTGTCACTGAGTAGGAAAGAAACAACACAGCACTCATCCACACAAGCACAGTCCCTAAAACAACACCACACAGCACTTATACAAAGCAAACCTCCTCCTGGACAGAGGTGAAGATTCAAATAGATGCGAGTTAAAGCAATAGGTGATTTTTACTGAATAAAAGCATCTGTTACCAGTAGTGTCTCCAAACGTATTTTATCTTTGGGAGCCAGGGTATCTGAATGTGTTAGCCAGTGCGCCCACACCTTAAGGGAGGAAGTGACCAAGTTACTGCATTTTGGTCACCTGGTTCATCCTAAGCTGACCCAGTGACAACGAAGACCACTTAAAAACTTTTCTAATTTGAAAAAAATAATACATCTGTTCACCTCTCTGCACATGCTGCTCGCTGTAATTAGCACAGGCTGTCGGGACACACGGGCAGGCCTGACATCGCAGCCCAGCCCCACCTGCGCAGCTCCTTGGGCCCCATCCAGGCCACGCCGCACATCCGCAGGGGCCGGTCACGGCAGCAGCTCTGCGCCCTGCAGACACAAGTGCCGGGAGTCGGTGACTTGGCAGCACCGAGGGGGTGAACAGCAGCTCCATACAGGACGGGTATGACAGCGAGGGGAGGAAGCAACACGAACACACTGCACTTTGAACAGGACTGTGAATTTTCTTTCCTGCCCTGGGGTTCTCAATTTGAATATTCAGGAGTCCCTCCTTGAGTCCACTGGCGTAAGAGAACAAAAAGTCCAGCCAAGAATACCATTCAAAGAAGATTTTTTTTTTTTTTTTAAAAAAAAAGGCAAACCACTTGTTGCCAACAGAAAATTAATAACTTACATGACAAACTTGGAAGTGGTGACCTAAATTGGTATGAGCGTACAAACAATGCTTGAATTTAATAAAGGATGATTCAAAGGCAGTGACTGAAAGAAACCTACCGCTCACATGAACAACTAATTCTGAGGAAAAGCTTATGAACTGCATACGATGATACACTGGTTAGCAGCACAGCATTTATAACTCCAGAGAACGACGACAGAACTGCACGCCAGGTGTATCGCAGCAATACAGCACCGGAGCACGCAGCAAGCGCTGCGCGCAGCAGGGCACCAGCACGGCACCGCGCCGCCTGCCGCAAGGTCTGGCCCCTGCCGACCTGGGCCGGCAGCACTGCCCGCGCACTTAAAGCAGCCCGCGATTGCTGTGTGCTGTTACTTAGCAAGACTTCAGCTCAGCAACTCCTTTCAAAGGAGTTTACGTCCATCCCTGCTGGAAGCAGCGGACCGTGCTGGAGCGTTTGGGTGCTTTGCAGAAGGAGACCAGGGCAGCAGCTCCCACTCACAGCAGTTTCGGGTCACGCCAGTCCATTTGTCAGCTGAAGGCCTGTGGCGCCGTCGCGCGCCTCTCTCCTGGCAGCCGGCAGAAGCCTCTGGGCACTGCTGAGGCCTGGCGAGGAGAGGCGAGGGCTGTGCCTCCCATCCTGGAGCAGCGCCCTGCAGCACGCCACGACCATGCGCTTTGGCCGTGCAGCGCTGGGAAGAGCGCCTTCGTGCAAGGAGCGCTGAAAGCCCTGGGCCAAGGCACTGAGCTTCCTCCGGGCGCACTGCTACAGGGTCGGAACCACCAGAGCTTGCCTCCGAGCCTCCCCAGCTCTTCAGCAGCACGCCTGCCAAACCCTTGGAAACACGGTCCTGGGCGCTGAAACAAGCCTAAGTGAAAACACGCAGCCGTACTCCCAAACACCAAAATGCTCTTCTGATACTCTGCTTTTCATGTATGCTGTGACAGAGACTGTTAATTAGCCAACATGCTGCTTTAATCATTGAGTTTTTTAATTGGCTGATAAGCTGTAAGCCAACACCTTGAGAGTCATCATCTCTCCTTGGCTCATACAGTCTGACTGTCTTAAATGGGCAAGGGTGATGCAACAGTCACTCCAGTCCTGGGCTGCAAACAAATGAACAATCAAAAAAAAAAGCAGGAGGCATTCCATACAAAGTGTTGGTGTCTGTCCTAAGTCTACTGCTTTCTTAGTTAATCCAATATCTGAGAACAACAACAACAAAAGATTTCTCTCAATGCTAGTAAAGCTCAGCTTTCGATTTTGAAATTCCCACTCCATAATTAATCAAAGATACACATTCTTTCATGCCTATAATTTAACTCTAGTAGAAAAAGTAATTTTCTTAAAGATTGCATTACACCACAAAAAAACAATGGAGTTTCAGGCTTCCAGAACTTTTCAGTAGAAAATATTGTATATCTGATGGCAACAAGGCCATATTTACAGAATCACAGAATCATTAAGGCTGGAAAACCCCCCAAGATCATCTTATCCAAACATCCCCCTACCACCAATATCACCCACTAAACCATGTCCCTAAAATTTATGCAGGTCTAACATACTTCTGGATATATCCTTGCAAGAACATACATTCAATAATTTTTTTTGGACTATATATATATATATGCATATATATATATTTATATATTTTGCCAGGAATGGCATTGAATACGTATGCACCATACCCACAGAAGTGCTACATCCTCTGTGTGCATCGCTTCTCTGAGCACACCTTACAACAGAAGGCAAAGACCAGATCGCAACACTGAAGGTCTGATCTTTGTCCACATTCCACATGTAAGAAAAATCCAGCCAAGTACATTTCTGAACATTGGTAGTTACCATACTGTGATTTGTAAATAACTGCAAAGACTTGAATAAATAAAAAAAAAGCCATGAACCTTAAAAATATCCATACACTAATGAACTCAAAATATGTTTCAAATTTAACTTTTATTACCAACTTCTTACCAAAAGATTAAAGGATCTTGGATATTTGAATAACTGGTGTATTAAGAGTATTAACAACAGCAGCTAATCCAACACCCTGTATTTACAACCCCATGCAAACTATAATTGCTAACAAATAGAAGGGATTAACGGTATTAATACACTCAAGTTTTCAATTATTTAGTATCTTGATCTTGGAATGGCCTAAGAAAACCGGGGATTATGCTGAAAACAAGGTTAAATAAAATAAATCCATTCCTGCACATAAATAGATAAAAATTCAAGCTCTGCCAATATTCACAATAATAACCACCACCATGGTCTATCTTATATATTTGTTTTAAATTACATCTTTAAAAATTTCCCCAGGCTGAATGTAGATAATAATTATCTCCATAACAATTTTTTTTTAAGATGTACATGGCATGAAAACAGCTGTTTTTTAGGATCCAGTTTCAAAAGTTAAATCTACTACATAATCCAGTAACCTTCTTTCCAAATCCCACATGAAAAACTGCTGAGCAAATGAACTTTGAAAAGTAACATAAGACAAACAAAGCCACTGCACCCCAACAGCAATGAAAGCAGAATTTACTCGTCAATCACCAGTTTTTGAGAGTCTCACTTTGCTCCCAGCACCCCGAGGCTGAGCGGTGCGACCACCAGGCTGTCCGGACTCAGCCAGCCAGCACGGGTGGTGGGCAGCGACCCACCGTGGAGATCTGGCACGGTAAAGTGGCGAGCCACTAACAGGTCTGCATTGTGCGGATACCCGATCTGCCCACTGCAGGGGACCCCAATGACCTCCGAGGAGTTTGGCAAGCAGAGATCTTCCTAGCAAGACAGATAAGCAAGAGAAGTGAGAAATGAACCAGAGGAAGAAAGAAAAACTAAATCCATGTTGGTCACTGACACCAGCCTGGTCAGGGAGATGCACTGAGAGCTGAATACCTAGCTTGTAGTAAAGGCTGCCATCATAGCACTTGAATTTCATATATACACGTTTTAACAAGGACATAGTTAAAAACTCCAGAAATGTTTACCTCCAGAGCTCCTAGTGCATAGAGAGTACACAACCCTGTGAACGGCCACTACAACTGAAGTCTGAAACAGATCTTCCCATATGCTAGGTTTTATGGCATCTTGAAAATGTCCTATGTGTTTTAATAAAAGTCTGTTGGCTGTGACAGTGGTACACTAGTATAAAATCTTGCCTGAAAGCAGGCAAATGCGAGACAGTAGTCTCCAACAGTGTTCTCAAATTTCATTTTGAATTCCACTTTCAACAGGAAAAAGTGAAAGCAATTTTTTCCCCCCTTTTCACAGATTTATTTTCCTAGCAGACACTATAGGGCACTTCCAAAACTAGTCACCAACATTATTAGTGAATTGCTTACTTCCAGTCTAAGAACATTCAAACTTTTCTTACCCCAAACTAAAAAGTGAAATCTAGCAAACTGGAAGCAATACTGGGAAAGCAAAGGAGGAAAAAACACAAAACAAAAACCCTACACACACACACACACAAACAACACACCAGCCTAACACAGACTGCAGCAACAAACGTGTCGGATTCCTTAGCTTTACCTTTATTCAAACTACAGTTAGGTCTTCTTCTGAACTAACAGAATCATATTCAGAAACACAGAATACCCCGAGCTGGAAGGGACCCACAAAGACCATTGAGCCCAACTCCTGACTGTATACAAGATCACCCCAAACCCAAACCCTATGTCTGAGAGCGTTGTCCAAACGCTCCTTGAACTCCGGCAGCTCAGTGCTGTGCCCACGTCCCTGGCAGCCTGTCCCAGTGCCCGACCAGCTCTGGGTGCAGAACCTTTCCCTAACCCCCAGCCTGACCCTCCCCTGTCCCAGCTCCATGCCGTTCCCTCGGGTCCTGTCGCTGTCCCCAGAGAGCAGAGCTCAGCGCCTGCCCCTCCGCCCCCTGTGAGGGAGCTGCAGGCCCCATGAGGCCTCCCCTCAGCCTGCTCTGCTCTGGGATGAACAAACCAAGCACATATTGTTGTTTCCAGGCCAAAATCACATGGATTTTGCCAACTATGCCACGTCTTATTTTACCCTGAGGAAGAAACTGAATCAATGGTCCCCTGCTTCATGTTACAAAACTGGAAGGGACTGTTTTGTTTTTTGTTTTTTTTTTTTAAACAGTCCCCCCATCCACAAATAAAACAAAAAGAAGACAAAATTGATACCTACAATGCCATATAAAAACGTTTAGATAGAGCTTTTGAAGAAGTATATTCCATCACATAAATGGAAGAAACAAATACTCAAAACTTGACTTCAGCTGTACAACTCTGATGTGGAGTTACTGCCTCTGGGACCGAAACTTCTAAACATATAAAATCCCCATCTTGGCACGTGAATCCCACTACTGCCAACTGCAAGGCAAATGTGAGGAAGTAATTCTTGTAACAGCACGTTATCCTCAGCTCTGGCATTTTTAGCAAACTAACACATGAGCAGGTAAAAGATTTTATATGTCTGCCTTCCAAAGGGTAACTAAGACCTAGAAAAAAAGTTGTATTATTACAGTATCTGCAGACCAAAGTCTAAATATGGACTGAATACTCCAGTGTATGAGAAAGATTAGGCCAAGTCATTATGTTTATAGACATAAAATCCTACTTCTCCACTTGTAAAAATAAGCTTTTTTCTTTTAAAAATAGCTTCATGGATATTTTGGCTAACTTGATTAAACTAAGAAGTTGGAATGTGTTACATGCAGAAAAAATGCAAAGTTACACGATTGCTCACTTCTGTAGACAGGAACTTCCATGAGATGAAGCCCATAGAGTTCTTCGGCTCTACGTACACGAGCATAACAACTGCACGCAATAAATGATCTCTTCTTGAGAAGATCTACAAGCTAAGTACTTTTTGACTGGGAGTGACAGTCCACAGCTTTCCTAGAATTGTTACAGAACTGATTCCAGGACTAACACACCAACAACATGCAAGCTGTCAGTGATGCAGCTCCAGCATATCCTATTACATCAGTAGAGATCTTTTGTGCCAACATACCACAGTCCTAAGGGTGGCTGTCAGTTTTCTGCCAAGTGAAGCATGGGAGATGCCAAAACGTAGTTCATCACACTGATAAAGAAATACGTAGTGATCTAAACATAAGTATGCGATAGCAGAGGTGACCATAAGAAACCTGCTTACATGTTATTTTAGCAACAAATCACTGAAGAAGATAGTTAGAAATTAATTTCAATTTGAGAGAGAGAGTGGGCCTTTTTATCTTTTTCCTGAACTGATGTGCGTGTTTCTGTACTATGTGCATCTTTGATCAGTGGTCCTAAAATTCACAAAGGTTACTCAAAGTTTTATTCAGAATTACGATACAAAAAAAAGCCAAAGTTATTTTGGCTTTGCAGAGAGGGAGTCTGGCATAGAGTGTTTAGAACTGGACAGCATTTTGCTGAAGAATGACAACCTCCTGCCAGCAAACCACCCACAAATGAGCAGCGTAACACTTTGCCGAGACAAAGTCCATCTGTCTGCAAGGCGCAGGTCAGCGAGCCACACGTGCTTCATCAGGAGCACAACAAGAGCTGACTCCCAAGAGCTTCGTGGTACCAAATTCCCAGCATTGGACACCCCAAGCAAAGCATCTGTGGAGTTAGGGCTCATGAGTCACCCAAGTGGCAGGCATGAAGCACTGCTTTATGGGGCCATTCTGCCCCGGTCACCATCATCTACCAGAAAAGCAGGGCACCAAGCAATGCTAATTCAAGTGGGTATCAGGACCCTATTTCCACATAGATGGAGGGCAGACCTGTTGCCTCGCCACCAAAAACACAAAGCTGTTTTTCAGCTCTGGTGAGACCAAGGACCTCTGCGTGCATGCAGCACTGAACTCTTCTGGCACGTGGCTCACCGCAGCCCGCTGTGCCACAGCCACTGTTCCCAGGCTGCTATTAGCTGTGGGAAAATGAGTCAGCAGTGCCAAATTCTGTCCTGGCAGTAAGTTCAGACCAGGCTGCTCAGGGTACCTAACAAGCCACTGAACGTGTGAGCAATGAGTTACCTGGGCACTGCCCGCAGATAAAAGCAGGTACCTACAATTCAGCAAGGTCTCATCTACTGCTCAGCCTAGGAGAAGGGACCCAGAGGAGTCTTAACCTGACAGGGGAAACTGTGGCAACCTCTTCTACTGCTGGTGTCACAACCAGTTCTCCTTAAGCAAAATCAAAAGCTTGTGATTTTGCTTGATAAAGGAAGGAAAAAAATAAAATAAAAATCCCCCCTCCACACTCCCACAGGAAGCATCAGCTGACCTGCTTGCACTGTTACTGGCATCTTGATTGTTCACAAAGGGATATAAAGGGAGCCAAACCCTCGCCCTTTTTTGCATCCTCAGCATTCTCCAGGAGGTTTGATAGAGGTGGTTCACGCACCACAACTACACAACACGTAGTTGCAAAATTTAAGAAGAAAGATAAAGATTGCACTTCACTATAAAAATAAAGGGTACTAGGAGAAGTCAGTCTTTGAATCCATGCCCAAACCATTCAGATCATAAAATTCAAATAATTCAAAGTGATAAAAGGAAAACAATTTTGCTCAATTTTATTAACATTATTTATGCGATTTCCAAGAAGCCAAAGCAGCAGAACAGATTTATGTAAACTGGAAGTAACACCCTTGATATTCTGTTAAGTTTCCATAAGAGACCATGAGATGTCAGTCTCATAAATACAGACTGACAGAGACACACGTACAGCCTTTTATGAAGTCTTTTATCTAGTCAATTTTAGTTTAAGCAAAGCAAAATCTCAAATGAAATACATTAAAAAACAAACATCAAAACAAAAACCTATGCTTTGAAAGGAAAGGTTTTACTCTTTCCCCACCCCCACCTCAAAGAACAATGCATTATATGGTATAAAATTAAGCTTTAATTGCTTTTGTAGAAGAAAATAGCAAATAAATAAACAAAACAAAAAGCAAAAATACATTACCAATTCTGATTTGTGTAATGCTTTGTTAATTCAAACAAGGTTATTATAGTGTCAAGGAGGTAGCATTTATGGAAATTCTGGAATTTACATAAATTTACTGAAATAAGCACAAACTGAGCAATAGGTAAGAGCTAGTGTAACCAGCCATTTGTTCGTTATTGCACAAGAACATAGCAGGGAATATCACAAGCCTCTACCTTCTGAAAACATAATACTACACCTAAACATTGAAGTGATCTACTACAAAAAAAAAAAAAAAAAAAAAAAGTAAACTCCAAAAATCATATGGATAGCCTTAAATTCACAAGCCCCGGTCCTCCTGAGGGACTATATCCACCCCAATATCTGTTGGAAGGACAATGCAGCAGGGCACAAGTAACTCAGGAGATTCATGGAAATCCTGCAAAATCCTGCAAAACTGACCCTCAGAAATCCCAGGTCTCAGAAGCCAGCCTAAATGGCTGGAGCAAAGAAGATGTACCTTTGGGTGCAAGAAGATCAGGTTAGAGGATAATTGAGGAAGTCCACAAATCCCAATGGACACATCCACGAGTCCCTGAGGGAACTGGCAGATAGTGACTGCAAGGCCACTCTTGATAATCTTTGCTCAGTTGTGGCAACTGAGAGAAGTGCCCAAAGACTGGAGGAAAGCAAAATGTCACTCCTACCTTCCAGAAGGGCAAGACAGCAGACCCAGGAGACTACAGGCTTATCAGCCTCACCTTAATCCTGGCGAAGGTGATAGAAGAGGTGATGCTGGAAAACATTTCCAGGCACGTGAAGAAAATCATCAGGAGTAGACATTACGTATTCACCAAGGGAAGTCACGCTTGACAAAAAGTGAAATGATCAGCCTGGCAGACGAGCGGAGAGCAGTGGATATTGTCTTCCTGGACTTCAGTAAGGCCATTGACACTGTCCCCCATAAAATCAAAAGTTACTGAAGTATGAGCAGACAGCGAGGTGGATCCAAAACCACCTGAATGGCTGGGCCCAGAGGGCAGCGGTCAGCAGTGCAAAATCTGGTTGGAGGCCTGCAGTGAGTGGAGTACCCCAGCGGTCAATACTGGGTCCTGTCTTGTTTACCATCTTCATTAGCCATCTGGACCCGCAGTAAATTTGCGCCCTCAGTAAATTTGCAGCCAATATGAAAACTGAGGGGGGGGGAGGGGGGGAAGGGAGTACCTGACTCACCAGAGGGCCACGGAACCATCCAGAGGGACCTCAGAAGGCTGGAGAGGTGGGCTGAGAGGAATCTCAGCAAGTTCAACAAGGAGAAGTGCAGCATCCTGCCCCTGGGGAGGAACAACCCCAGGCACCAGGACCTGCTGGGGGCCACCAAGCTGGAAAGCAGCTCTGCAGAACAGGACCTGGAAGTCCTGGTAGACACCCAGTTGAACATGAGTCACTGATGTACCCCGCCACGAAGGCGGCTAATGGTATTCTTGGCTGCATTAAGCAAAGTCTTGTCAGCAGGTCAAGAGTGTTGATCCTTCCCCTCTACTCAGCATTGCTGAGGCCACACCTGGAGTGCTGGGTCCAGTTCTGGGCACCCCAGTACAAGAGAGACCTGGACATACTGGAAAGGGTCCAATGGAGGGCCACCAAGGTGATCAAGGGACTGGAGCACCCTTCCTATGAGGAGGGGCTGGGAGAGCTGGGACTGCCCAGCCTGGAGGAGACTCGGGGGGATCTCATCAGTGTGTATAAATACCCAAAGGGAGGGTGCAGAGAGGACGGAGCCAGGCTCTTATCAGTGGTGCCCAGTGCCAGGACAAGAGGCAATGGGCACAAACTGGGACACAAGAGGTTCCATCTAAACACCAGCAAGCATTTCTGTACTGCGTGGGTGATGGATCACTGGCACAGGTTGTCCAGAGAGGTTGTGGAGTCTCTTCCTTGGAGATGTCCAAAAGCTGCCTGGACACAGTACTGGGCAACTTGTTCTGGGTGTCCTTGCTAGAGCAGGGAATGACCAGATGACCTCAAGGTCCCTTCCAACCCCAACCAGTCTGTGATTCTGTAAGATAATTAGATATTTACAGATAGCTTTTCCATTCAAACACTCTTCCTGTTGTTAGGGAGAGGCAGAAGTGAAATTTACTGCTGTCACAGGAATGACCTTTTTTTTTTTCTTCTTCTTCCTGCCTGAATGTCAGCCTCCACAAAAGCTAAATTGGGGAAAAAAGCCACCAGTTGTTTAAACAAGTAAATATTGTGACACTTATCACTGGTCCCCATTTCCTGTTTGTTTCCAAAGACTGCTGGTGAAACAGGCTTCTGATGCAGCTGCGTTTTTTGCACCCCCTCACTTTGTCGCTGTGCTCACTGAGTTCAGCATTACTGACTCACGACAGCTCTCCCAAGATCTGCTCTGCTGGCTTAGGAAGCTCCCGTAACCTACTCACGGCACTGACCACAGGGACTAGGGGCAGTGCAAACACAGCAGCTATAACAGATTAATTAAAACCTGCTACAGCTGCACCTGATCCATCCCCTGGGGGCCAGGCAGGAGTGCTGGGGTCTCTGTCCCACGTTGCTTCCTGCAGGGCCCCAGGGCAGGTAGCTCAGGGACACATCTGGGTGTTTGGAACACTTCCAGGGACAGAGCACCACAGCCTTCCTGGGCAGCCTCACAGCACACACCAAGCTTTTTCTCATCTTTAAGTAGTATTTTCCGCGTTTCAGATTGTGCCTGCTACCTCTTGCTGACATGGGACACCACCGAGCAGACACTAGCTCCTGCTCATTTACTGTCTTAGCAGAGATTAGGGAACGCTGACAAGAACTAAGCTTCCTTCAGAAAGGATTTTTTTTTTTTTTAAATCAGAAAGAAGGTCAGCCCATGGTGCTCTCACCCAGCCAGACACAAAGAAATGCATCCTTCAGCCCCCATAAAACATTAACACAAGGAGCATCAAGAATCTTGCCTTAATAAGGATTTAAAGTCCTCTAACAGAACAAAAAAAAAGGGGGGGGGGGGGGTAAATTAACTAAAAAGCTTGCTATCTCATACTCAAAGTTACTTTGCCTCAGCAGTCTGCAGGCTCATGGTGAGCTGTTTGACCTGCCTTGTTGGCTTGCTCCTTAGCACCTCATGAAGTAGTACCAACCAGGGGTGCAGGCTGCCCAGAGAAGCTGTGGATGCCCCATCTCTGGAGGTGTTTGAAGCCAGGCTGGATGGGGCTTTGGGCAGCCTGGGCTGGTGGGGGGGGGTACTTGCTCGTGGCATGGGGTTGGAACTGGATGGCCTGTAAGTGGATGGTCTGTAAGACTCCTTCCAACCCAAACTGCTCTGTGGTAGCTGGTAGGGATGATGGCCAGTCCCTCGGCCACCAGTGCTGGGAGCATGTTTCTACCCCTCTGCTTGCAAGACACAAGAGCAGCCTTTGGCTTCTTGTCCTCCACTCCATTTGAAAGCCGTCAGGCACAGGGTTTCCCTTTCTGGACGTCACTGCCCCAACCACACATCCTGGCCCCAGGGCGTGACTAGCCCTGCGTGCCCACGTCACTCCAGCCATACCCACCAGCTGGGAAATGCACAGCCATTGGATGGATTAAAATAACATGCAAAACTTCCCAAGTTCCTACTTCCTAAACAAATCAGTAGTCAGTTCATGTATTTAAAGAGAGATTTCTTTTCTACTCCAGATGAAGGACTTGCAACCAACTGGCATCCATGAAGTCGCACAAGCAGAAACAAGAACTTCTCATCCTTTGGCAAAATGGCACAGCTCCTCTGGTTTTGTCCCCTTTCTCCCACACTGGGATAGATTTGCCATTTCAGCAATTTTATCCTGAAGACTATTTTTAGAGCTATTAATAAGGGTGAACAAAATAGTTGACATTCAGTAACTTCTAGCATATAAAGCAGTATCATCCAACAAGTCTGCTTCTCGCAGTCTGTCCTTTTGTCCCTGTCTTTCTGCACTGTGAAAGCTGACTTTCCTGCTTCGTGGTGGGACCCTGCGGCATTTCCCCTATGCTACGTGGCACAAAGCTGTGTTACAGAGACATACGTGGGGCACACATAGGGCAGCTAACTTCAGCATAGGCACTACAGATCTGTAAACATCTATAAAACCGTGAAGCAATGTTAACTTGTTAGTTCTGGACAGCTGTAGTCTTAAACATCATTTTTAAGTGGTGGTGTTCCCCATCTTCCAAAAGAAGGTCTAATTCAAGCTACAGAAAACACATCAAAAATATTAAGGGGGTGGTTATGGAGAGCAGGAATCTTTTCTGCTAGTGGATATTATCCAGGTTTCTCATTTAACATTTTTTGCCATTACATTCAAAGTAAAAGTCTACTCTCGTGTGCATGAGTTTCCACAGGAAATCCTGCCCTTCGTTCACTCTTATCCCTAAAGAGAACCATTTCCTTTCGTTTGAAAGGCAACTGTGTTTAGTCCCATGCCATAGTGAATACTTTTAAAGTACTAAATATAGATTCTCAAGGAAGGAAATATTAGGCAGGCAACAAAAGCTAAGAACATTAGCGTGCACTGTGTCAGATGGTGCAGACTCTCTGAAAAAAAGCATTGAGTATGAGAAGACATGCAGTGTTAACAAAAAAACTGCAGACTAATGAACAATAGATTATGAACACCTCTCTACTTGGAGAAAAAATTAACAGCAGCTTAAAATATATATTTTTTTTTAAAAAAAAAGCATGCACAGTTCAGAAAGATACCTTATTGGCACCTGGCCGCACTTTATTAGGCTGACTGATACTCTGTGATAACAGCCATATAAACTTCTTGCACTTCACTCTTTTAAGCACAGACTTAGGCTATTTCTGTTCCAAAAATGGAAACTTCACAGTTAATTTGCATGACCCAGACAGATGCATATTGCTCCTTTGCAGATACTCCACCTATTTACATGAGCAGCATTTATTTTACGTAGAGACTGTAGATACCAGTGTTTTCCAGGGTGGCCATCGAACGTCTCATCTCTTTGAACTGACCTAAAATGCTCTGCAGGTGCAGAGCAGAGACTGAACACCTCATACAGCTTTGCAAGCAGCTGCTGTGTGACCCACCTGTGGGTTTTCTGTTTGTTTTTTTGCTTGTTTCTGCTTCTGGAAGTCCCCCATGCTGAATAAGGCAAGCCTCCAGCACACAGCCACTGGTGTCCCCCCTTGCCTGCAGAACTCCCCGCAGTCCCAGTACAGCCGACTACATGCGCACATGCAGTTTCACTTGGGAAAGCGAAACCCGTGTATCTGTGTTATACAATGCAAGCTATTTGTGATATGACTCCAGGGGTGAACCCACACTGTGAACAGCACCGAGTGATTTAAGCTCTGCCTTCACACTACATCAGCTGTTTGTGTCACACAGCAGCAGTGAGCAGGAGCTGGAAGCTGTTTGCACTCATCGGGTCATTCCGCCAGGCTGCCCCAGCGCTGGCACCCGCAGCTCCCGGCCGATGCTGTGGCTGCACTGCATCGCGACAGCCGTGCCCAGAGCCACTCTCCCCTGCCAGCCAAGCACCCTCTCCGTGCCGCACATGCTTCTTCCAGCCCGTCCCCGCACAGAGCTTTCCCCAGCTCCCGAGCCCTCGGGCTCATATTTAAGACCTCTCAATGAGAAAAACAGAGAAAAGAGTTTCCTTCTTCTGTAAAGTAAGCACCTACTTAAGTTCAAAATGAAGAGCCAGTGCAGGAATCTTTTCTTTCACCCAAAAAGGTCCAGTAAAAGTTACTCCAGTTTGATGTCAGAGTACCATCAGAAGTCACAAAATGAAGCTTAATTTGTTCCCTGATTCTACCAGATACGGTTAAAATGTGACACTTTAACCCAATAATGAACTTTTCCAGATCAGCACATGCAACAATATTCCCAGCAAAGACTTTCTCCTGTATGGCAGGGAAGGAATACTTGTGCGGTCTCACCACAACTGCTCCCACCCGTACCTTTCAGCTCTGATGCTACATCCTAAAAACCACAGTCTTGGCTTTGTCTTCATAGACCTTTTTTTTCCGTCTTTTAATATTAAAAAGTTGATACTTTTATCCAATTTCCACTTGTCTTTGACTCATGGAAACACTTCAAAAACTGTTACATTAAATTAGAATTTAGCAGGACAGAAAAAATTCCATTAGTATCCCCCCCAAGTATCACTATGGATACAAGAGATAAGATTAGGACGACTACCACCAGAGGGAAGTATCGAAGCTTTCTCTACACTTGGGAGGATTTACAATCCTGGCACAACCTAAAAAAAGTTTGATTTTAATATATTATTGACTTCATTTTCAAATAAAATGATCATGCTGACAATATACTTGTTGGCATGGACAGATTAACCAATGAATTAAGCTATTTTCACACAGCCAGTGAGTAGTGGTGTAAGAAGCATTAAATACCTACATCACTTGGGAAAAAACAATGCCTGGAAAGGAACTACCAAAAACAAACTGGTATTTCAAGAATACTGTGAAAGCAAATTTCATTAGTTCCACGGCATTGCTGATAACTTTCAGTCTTAACTTCCCACAGAACTTTCCCTTAGTAATAATGTATATTTCTGTAATTTTCAATGCATCTCTACAAAATATGGAAAGAGAGCTAAAACATTTCTAGTTCTACACCTGACCTCACATTGATGGTTTTTTTTTGTTTGTTTTTACAGAATTAAGGCCCAGGTTATCTCTTTTTACAATGCAGAGTTTTACAATGTTACAGAGAAGGATCACATTAGTCAGTAGGCAAACTGCACAGAGATTAAAATGTTTTTACAATATACCCACTGAAGTTAATTGACTACCTGCAAAGCTGCAGATTACCCGAGAACCACGGTTACCGCTCCTCAAGCCATGCAGCATGGTACTGGCAGCTTACGGGCATCAGGCGTGCAGCAGCACGATCTGTGCCATTAGCTCCCACAGTCATACTGATCATCTCACAGTACACGGCAGTTTTTGCTTTCGGCTTGTGATATATGTTGGTTTTTTTCTTTTAAACTCCAAAGGCCAGGAGTAATAACCAAGTACCTCAGTTACTATTCCTGTGAAAAAAGTAACTTCTCGCTGCCAGACACAGAAAGAAACTTGAAAACCTAACGCTTGTGTTCTGTAAAGCGTAATAGCCAGAAAGCAGATTAAAAAACAAACAAACAAAAAAAAAAAAAAAACATCAAAAGCTCATACTTTTCAGCCTGTTGCAGAAGTTACAGTTGCAGCACTGGCTTCAACCAGCCATGCTGCGGGTTGGAGACTCCCCCGATGCTGCACCGGTTATCCTGCGGCTCCTGTTGCCAGTCCACAGCAAGGATAGAAACACCTCCAACTTCATCCCCAGACATGAAAATAAAACTATTTTCACAGCATGAGCAGTGATATGACAGCACAGCGGTGATGAGCTCATGATCAGGGGTATTGCTTCTGGAAAATTATTTTTCAAAATTTCTTTTTGACAGAAGTGAAAAAGTTTATTTACTATGCTTTGTAATACTAAGCATGCCAAAAATACGCTTAAGTAGCACTGATTTCATGCAGATAAAGTCATGAAGTAGGGCAGTAATCTGGATACAGAACAAGACTGCTCTTACATAAACAATGGCAGATATGTAAAGAAGCAGAGTGGTTGGGACAACAAACAGTTTAGCTATTAAAGCAGAAGGTGAGCAAGTTTTGCTACCTAGTCTACTGCCCCGGGTAACTTTCCTTCCCAGTCTCTGTGATCTGCTTCCCATCTGATTGCATTCCGCCATCCACCTTTGCTTTGACTCAGGCCAGTTTCTCATCTCGCATTTCCCAGCTAAACACTTGGCAGCTGCACCTCCTATTCTCATCTTCCAGACGCTGCCTGCAACATATCTCAGCTCACCTGTCTCATGTGAAATCCCAAGTCATGGCTGTTGGCAGGAATGCTGGCGTGGACCTGCACCTCAGCACACTGGGCACTGCCCACACACCTGAGAAAGAGACAGCCTGTGCCCCGGTGAAATTTACACTCACAGAGTGTGAGTGCATATTACATATATATATGCATGTATCAATAACATACATATACACACAGTAAGTGTAAAAAATAATTAAAAGGAGTACAGGGAAATCAGTAGGCTATAAGCCAGCATCAACACTTGTCCTTTGTATATGAGCCATTCAACCTCTGTAAAGTTTTTACAGGGCCCCTGGAAGGTTTCAAGCAAGTTTTGTAAATTTTTAGAAGCATCCTGGGATAGAGCAAAGATGAGTTTCCTGGCAAATCCAGTATGTGAGTGATCAAAACTGGAAACTCTGGCCATGAGGAGGGGAAAAAATAAAAAAAATAAATGACAGCCTCCCACTATTATTTGACAAAAAAAATTCCTAGAATGGCTACAAAAAACAAGGGAATTTCACAGTAAAGTCAAGCAGCTATTCTCATAAAGTGAAGAGAATAAAGTATTTGTGCAAATGCAATCTGAACAGATGATACGCAAGACAAGCCTGCATCCATCACAGGCATGGAAAACCATTTCACAGCCATAAGGGTGCAACCATCTGAACAAGAGTTCCCCAACAGGAATGACCACTAGCCCAGACTGCTTGCAAAGTATTAGCAAGATCAGGACGGATCCTGAACTTGAGGAGCTAGAAAAAACACTGTCCACATTAATGCGGATAAAACCACTTGTGCTGGACTCCAGAGAAGATTCATAAGCTCATGGGGGGAGGTGCTATTGGTAGAAAGCTTTAGAGGTGGAGGTGAGAATAAAAATGGCTAGAGTTAACAATACACAAAGGCACGGATATGCAAATAAAAAAATGCAATAGATTTAGAAATGTTTTGCAAATCACAACACCAGAATCTCCGTTCGGTATAGTTTATTGTCAGACCCACCTGCACAAGAATGGGTACACAGAGTATCAGCTACGAGGTTCAACACTAAGAGAGTCTGGTCCCAATTCCACAATTTCCTGCTGCTCTCCACAAAAAACTGTAGCCTCCTAAGGCCATTCTTCCCAGGCCCAAACACTCACCAGAGCAAAAGGTCTAAGCCACCATGCTTTCTGAATGAGCTCACAGCTTTACATCGCACCCCTGCTCTCCCAGCAGGGACATGGCTACAAGGTGAAAGGGCACAAACCAGCTCCGAAGCTTCACTAAACGCACACAAGTGATGGTAGCATGCCAGTGACTTTTAGTAAAGTTGCAGAGCAAACTCCTGATCTTGTGGCACCTCATCTGCCAAAGGACGGTATGCTTAGCTCACCGAACACCTTTCCCCCCTCACCCCTCCATTATACTTTAAAAATGCAGACAAGAACTATGCAGTCAGTGATTGATTGCTCAGCTTGTAGGTCCTCACCTTAAAGGCTGGGGCTGAAGAACAGACTACTTTTGTTCATAAAATAAAGAAGCTGATGCAAACGAGAAGGGAAGAGGTCTGGTCCCCCCCCCCCCCCAAGCTCACTTAGTTTTCTACACTCTGAAGAATTATTCATAAAATATAGCCAGGAATAGGGCATTTCTTTTTAGAAGTTGCAGGGACGGAAGGTTTATTCTTACTGTAACACATTTTTCACTCAAGTAAGAAACAAAACTGCAGCAGCAGAACTGATGTTACATACATTTTTCCAGAATTATTGAACTCTTCCTGACCTACTGTACAGTTTGGCATACTAGACTAGAATAAACACACGCCTGACAATTATACAAAATGCAAGTTAAGTACTGCAAGCAAAACATGCCCTCAGAGTCCTACATATGCTTGGTGCTTTAAAGCAGAAAACCAACACTTTTGTCTTGCAATGGCACATTCACCACCAGAACTGTGCTGTTGAAGAGAGGCACTGTCTCACCGCCAGAAGGAAAGGCCTGCAGCCGCAAGCAGGGGTGCTGTGCTGCGGGGACGGGCTCGGGGAGCAGGAGCCTGCAGTCCCTGGCGGCACTGCTAGCGGGTAAGGCAGTCTCGTCCCGCGCACGCAATGTAACAACAAACACAACAGACAATTTCCACAAACATTTTGTGGACAAGTTTAGTGAAGTGGTAGGCTTGATTCAACACTAAAACCCAAATGAGCGGTATCATGAGGTATCCGTGGAAATCTCCTGACAGCCAGCCAGTAACAATACTATCACAGCCAAAATGTATTCTGTGTTTGTGGCTCCAGAAATTCAAAGCCACTATGGAAAATTTTGTATATTTAAACCTAACTATTAAGAGATATCCTGTTTGCAATGAGGTAACACCTCTATTTTTCTGTCACGAGGAAGTGCACTTCACCTAGTATCAACATTTCTGAACTGAGCTGGAATTGCTCTTTTCCTGTTTAGGAAAACGGGCTTCAGACTTGAGTAATACTGACAAAAAGTAACGATTGCTTTTATTGACTTTTTCCCCTGACATATTTTTCATATTTTAAAGCATTCCAAACACGCAAGAAGTCACAGTGGGAAGAATCACCTCGAGTCTTCTCTGGCCACTCGAGCGAGATTGGGATCTGCTTGTGGGGTGCCACTACTGGAGGATGCACTTCAGGAGACCGCTGCACACGAGGACACTTCAGAGGACAGCTGTGAACATTTTTCACGTGCTTCTCTCAGACAGCCCTGGGAACACATATTTCTGCTGCAACACACAAGTTGCTGTAAGAAAAGCAAAAGTAAAACTGCCCTCGTGCTCAAGACTGAGAGTTCTGACTGCAGGCACAGGACGCTTGCCGCAGGCGCGTTTCCCCGGCAGAGCACAGGAGTCGAGGTGAGGACACAGGTGGCCCCTCAGCCCGACACTGTCCACCCGCTGCCACCGCCAGGGACGGGAAGGGACCGTGCCACCAGGGACATCATCGCTGGGCGGAACGGGCCGATGAGGCAGGCAGGGCATGTGCTCCTGGGATTCACCTCCCTGCTAATTAAGGACAGCTTTTTTCCCTCCCCCTTAGAGGTAAAATGCTTCTGCAGCATAGCGTGAACTTAAAATTATGCATCCGTTATGAAAGAAGAGCTGGCAGGCAGACATGCAAAAGAAATTACACTATAATATTAGGTATTTAAAACTTATTCTGTTGAATTTCTCGCAACAGCTACAGGCTCAAAGTCAACTTTTACAAAAACCTCACCAGAATCAAGTGGTTCTGAACTGACTTATTTTCTGGAGAGAGATATTCTTAAATAGACATTGCTACCTCTGAAACGTGCTAAGACTGTAACAGTAAAAACCTTGTGATTCCAGATAATCACACTGAATATTTACACAAACCGAAGCAGGGCGTTGACATCACAACGGTGAATGTCCAAGCAGAAGCCCCGGGCTCACATCGGGGCCCACCCCGGAGCAGAGCATGCCAAGGCCCTCTCCTTCAGGCGGGCTGACCGGACACGCCGACAGTCCGCAGCTGGGCCCTCTCAGAGCTGCCCAGGCTTCTCCTCCGAGGGAAGCACATCCATGCTCCTCCAGAAACCCGCCAACCAACACCACCACCCACCTCCACTGCAAACAAGCACCTGTTTTTGGAGTGATTCCCTCATCAGGAGGCAGAAAAATGCCACCTCCCACCAGAACAAAGATTCCAATGAACATAGACACCTCACAGATCAGTAAGCAAAGCCGTATCTTTCCCTAAGACAACCCATTCAAGGCAGGCTGAACCAGCCACAGAGGAAGGAAGACAACACATCCAGGACACTCAGACCACCACGCTGGACCACAGGCCCAGCTCATTCCATCCCATCCGCATCCTCATTCGCTCCCAGGCTCAGATCTGAAGCAAACCGAGTGGTACCCATGGCACAGAAGTCAGGAAAGAGACAGAAGGCAGAGAATAGCTGGACTGGTGTGGCAGAGAGCATGGCCACAAACCAGCGCACGCTGGGCTGACACATCATCACACTCAACTTCCAGGCACACACACACACAGAGGAAGCACAGCACTCCCCTGCCTTTACTTTTCAAAACCCTCCCCAGAGGCACAAATGGCTCTAGCTTGCTTGCAGCTCAAGATGACGGTAGAAAAATGTTGTAAGATGCCATGCCCCAGTGGGCTGCTCTGGATGGCGGGGGGAGCTTTTTTGCTGTCAAATCCTACAGCAAAGAATTCACAATCTTATTAATTTGGTTTACAGAACAACAACTAAAATCTGTTTCCACCCTTGGAACAGATTAGAGTTTTCAGAGCAAGGTCAGCACTAAAAACTTGGTCTCTCACCAACTCAAGCCTTTCTGAATGAGACCAGTAGTTGACACTGCATAAACACACCCACAGCAAGAAAAACCTTGGCGGCCCCAGCGCGAGGGCTGCTGGATGCCGGCAGCAGCAGAGCCAAGTGCAGCCACGCACTCCCTGTGCTCCCAGGAACCCAAGGGACACGCGCACGTTGAAGCTGGGGGAGCATGGTCTGTGCCGCCTTCTGAGGACAAGAAGCTTTAACAGGTGACCTGGACGTTAAGTTACAACTCTAAATCCTAGAGAGAAACGTAATTTCCCAAAAATAGGCCCCATATGGGATTGCCAAACATTTTTAAATTATAAAGCCGAACTGAAACGAAGGCACCGTACTAAGTCAGTATTTTAAAAACCAACTTAAATTATTTTTTCCACTCTTTTTTTTACAGCCCTTCTACATGCTTGTCTTTTTCCCCCTTTAGCTTTTCCTACAAAGCATTCTCTGTAGTTACATAACATTTACTCTTGAATGCAGTTAGGGGTTAATAAATAATTCTGCTTAGTTTTATTAACTAACTGGACTCCTAGTTAGTATCCAGTATATGCAGAATATTAGACACCTATTTTGTATCTCTATTTCAAACTAAAAATAGTTACTTATGGAGATTTTGGTAAAACTGGGTTAGCTACATACATCCTGGTCTGTTGTCTGACCTCAGAGATTCCCACACTAACATCAAAAGAAATCTCAAGCTTTCTCCCAAACCCCGTAGCAAAACATCAGTTCTCTTACACTGCTTTTTCTAGGGCCAAGGAGCTCAATGTACCTGGTCAGCCCGGGTGTCCTCTCAGGACAAGCATGCGATGAAGCTGCTGGTGCCAGAGCACAGCACTGGTGCATCTGCTTTCCCACTCATTTTGAGAGCCGACAGTTCAAAGTGGCAGGGCACAGCTTAATGGCCCTAAATAAATACACCTTCAGCTACAGCCATAACTTGCCTGTCACAGACCCTTAAAAGACAACTCAAGTTTCTGAGCGGTACTGGAACACCTGAATTTTTATCCAATATTCCAATGTTCAGCCTTCAATTAATAGAAGGATGTTAAATATAATGGCCATTCCACAGTATGTACTAACGTACAAAACATAGGAAGCAATGAAGTTGTTAGCACTCGAGGACTTCGAGGGTTATGGAAACAACAGCTCTTCTCGAGTCCTCTCTTATCACTGACACATTGAGCTGCAGTATGTGACTTCAGAGCTGACAGCAGCAGCCCCTGAAGTAGAAATTAGGACACAAAGACAAGGAGATCTCACCAAGCTAGGGAAAATGAGGATATCATTATAGAGCAATTAATTTCCCCTTGGAGAAGTAGTTTGGTTATTTCTAGCTTCTTCATTAAAGTAGCCTGCAAGTAGCCTTTCAGGATGCATCCCACACCTTCACCATCTGGGTGTCTTCATTTTGCTCCCCAGAGCTTTCTGCCAGCCTGGACACACCTCATGTCACCAGATGACCATCTACTCCATGCCGGAACCCTGTTCCAGTTTACTGCAGCTTGCGCATCAAAGATGCATGTTTATTCTTAGGGGTCCTGTTCTAACCAGAACAACATAGCTCTGACAGGTTTCTTCAGACATATCTGTCGTGTGCAGCTTAATAGTCAGAAAAGAATGAAAACAAAAGATTTAGAGCAAAACCCCAGCCCAGGTTCCCTGACCATTCAGACCTGACTTCTCGTCAGCACAATCCCTCTTTTTAATGGGAATAATTCAGCTTTGCTTTATGCTGCTCTGCCAAGACAGGCAGAGATGCATCTAATTAGCTCCCAGATGGCAGTGCTTTCCTGAACTGTTGCTGAGTTTTGGCAAGTGGTCAAGCTACAGAACCACATGATGCTCCTGAATCCGTATGACAAGCTATTATATTATGGTGCAAGTGAGATGAGTTTCAGCATATCCATCCAGTCTTCATAGAGAAATGAGAGGCTTGTCTGCCCTGTAATGCTAAAATAGTATCAAGCCTTCAGCACAGTCTTTATAATGCTTATCCCTTGAAATTAAAGCGTGGAAACAATGTAAAGCAGTGTCCTATACCATTCTATTAATGTTTAACCAAGATTTTTATCCCTGTTCTTGGTTTTTGTTGTTATTGGCTTTTTCATTTGAAACATAATGCTACATTTACCACCAAGATCAGATGACTGTGACAAAATGAATTAATGGCGCAGCCTAGATTATCCATAGCTGAACCATAGAACAAAGATAAGCATGGTTTTTAAGCAATCTGTTATATTTCCAAATTGATAGGAGGAGCACACATGAGCAAATTCTCAAAACCTAGACACAGATTCCTAGCACGTACATAAAATTAATCATGAATACTTAGCTAAACACCTTTAGATATGGCTCTCAGGGGAGCAATTTGATTTAACCAATCTGAATTTCAATTATCTTCTGCAAATTCACTCACACAAAAGGAACAATATGCCAATATCACATATATACACACACAATGTCCCATGAAAAATTAAGTTCTCGAGGGGTGGTTTTGGCCATGGATGATTTTTGAATGACACTTATTGCTATAATGACAAGTTTAACCGCTGTGTTGCCAGGCTGTTGTTAATTACACAGCAGGGACACACCGTGCTAGCACCAGGGGTTGTCATGACTGGCTCTCAGTGAGGCTGTTTTAAGCAATTAAACTCTGGCAAGACAATGCCGTACACAGTCTGCACATGCTCCCTGCCTAAACTTTTTGTTTGTTTGTTTTAAAGCATTTTTTCCATACCCTTGAAAAGTTTAAAAGGGACAACAGAAGAAGTGCATATTACAATCAGCATTGCCAACTCTAGGCTAAAGATTTCAAAGATCTTTATAAAGGCAAGCAAGTCGGTAGGGGCAAAATTCCAATAAATCCTTTTTACTTCCAATTATACATCATTTCAGGTTGGATTGTTATATGGTAAGTATGAGCAGAAAGGGTCTATTGACCATTATTCCATATTTATGAAATGAAAGAGTTCCATTTTAGTTTAAAATATCTTTTTCTTTTTAATAAGTTGAGTTTCCTAATTAACTTGGATAACTAAAGATTGAATTTCTTGATTACTTCATTCATAGTTCCAGCATAATCAGGAACAAAACGGCTTCACTTAGTAGCTTAAAATCCAAAGTCAAGGTCACTCATAAAACACCCTCTAATTCCAGCAGAGGTGATCCTAGAAGTAGTCCTACTACAGAAGTCCTATAAGAATATCCTAACAGAAGGATATTGTTAAATGAAAAAGGCTGCCACGTGGAGCTCTTCAGCGGAGCTGATAAATAGAACAGCTATTAATAGAAAGGAGTAGTGAAGAAGAAAAGCATCATGGTTTCCACATTGACCAAATCTTGCACATACTGTGAATATGTTAGCAAACACTTAACAATACAAGCACTAAGGAGTTGCAGTTTTAATGCCTTCTGGAGCTATGTAACACGTCATTATATTTTTACTTCAGTTTCAGAAGGCTTTCATATACAGAAATATATTCTTATATATATATATATATATATATATATTTTAATAAACAAATCCTAACTGCTTCCACTTCACATTGATAGGAGTGCAGCTACTGGAGTTTTTTTCTGAACAGAAGTAGTAAGATGTACCCCAGCCTTAATCAGACGTTTAGCCCACAAGACCAAACTAGAACTACTCTGAACATTGGTGCTCAAAATCAACTGACCTCTCCTGACCCAATTCTACTGTTCTATATTACTTGCAAATACGGTATAAAGGGTGAAAAGACAGCATTTTTAACTGAAAGCGTTATAAGATCTTCTAGTGTGATTTAAGCTTTTAAGCAACCCTATGCATTAAACACACATTGCCACTATAGGAAATAAAGCAAATAGAGCAATTAATATATTAAAATAAATAAATAAATAAATAAATAAAAGACAGGCTCCAAACTTACTCTGGTACTTCTGAAGTGTTGTAGCTTGCATTTTAACCTAAACTATCCAATACATGTTATTTTCCACAAAAACGCATCAAATTTAACAGCATCCAAGCTTAAGTGCCTGGCAACATGAGGCAACATATTTCATGACCAGATTCAGAGCCTGAGCTTGTCTGAAGTGTCTTTCCACCGACAGTATTAACAGAGAACCATTCCTGTGATGTCAACATCCAGCACGCAGTTTATACTCAAATGGTTTCTGACACTCCTGTATGTAAACCTTAGCTCTAAAAAAAGCTAAAAACAGCAAAAAGTTTGACATCCTGAGCATGAATATGCTTGAAGAAAACTGCCCAAAGGAACTCCAGCCACTCCTGCTCCAATGCAGTTTCAGTTTCATCTTCTTTTGTTTCCTTATCTTTGCATAATGTCAGAGACTGGATTTAAATTTATACCTGACATTGAGATTCTTAGCTCTTGAACACTATTTCTTAATTACAACAGTATAAAATTATATCCTAGAAGCAACAAAAGTATCCTTTCTAGACTTATTTACTGGCAGTTAGCTTTAGCTTCTTAATGAGTTGGAGACTAAAACTCAAGTACTACTGAGATTAATTCTAAAAAACTATCCATCAGAAAACAAGAATAATCCTTGGGCTAGAGAGGACTTCTTACCTCCTTGAAAACATCCAAAAGAGTAAATATTTGAGTGTTAATGGGCTATCCAGAACACCCGCAGCCGAGAGGCTGCTTTACAGAAGCAGGGGCGCCTTGTGCTCCGCCAGGCCCGGGCAGGGGCCTGCCTGCTGCTGGGGTGCCGTGGGCCAGGTGGTGACCAGGCGGGCAGGCAGTCACATTCGCCTGGAATCCCCATCCACACCCTGTGCCCGTCAGCTCATTCCTTCTTAGAAGGACTGGAGAGGAAGACAACTAAAACTTACCAGGATGCCCAGCACTTCTCTGGACCCCATTTTATCTGGGGAACCCATACATGTACCCCCACCCCTTCCCACATCCCTCCAACAGCTCCTGGGACAAATCCCACTTCCCTCGGGTACCTCCATCCTTTACTCCCCTCTCCTGCTGAGGCCAGGGATGAGGCACTCAGCCACCTGTGGAGAGGCGGACGATACCCTGGACCTGTAGGAGGCACCTGCTTTCCCTGAAGGGTCCTGCACGGCTGCAGCACCAGCCCCGCCTGAAGGCAGCAGGAGCGTGAACCTGCTGTGGGGAGAACTACTGCCGCTCTGCAGGCACCGGCCGTGTCCGCTACCCAGCACCCTGAGAAAATGCCGAAAAGGGTTCTGTTTACGCACAAAGAGGGCTGGAAAGGTACTGGCAAGTTTGGAAGCCAGTGTCCTCAAAGCACCTGCAGATAACTCACAGAAGGATTTCTAGTTACTCTGGTTTTGGCTCCTCCACCTTTCCTGCTGCTAAAACATGGCAAGGAAAGCTAAAAATACTTTACTTTCTAAAAATTACTTTGCCATATACGGAATAGCTATAGTTACCACAGAGATGTTATCATGCTGTCACCATAGAGAGGGAAGTTGGTCTATGTAACTGGAACGGGATGGAGAGGGTCCTTGAAACGATCTTATGGAGCCAAGACTTTCACTGCAGAACAAGTCTCCTGGACGCACCCTAGCTCTTCCTCCAGAGCTGCTTGAAGCAGAACTGGTGTCCATCACTGAGGCAAAGCTTGAAGTCCTCCTGCCAGCAGAAACTTGCCACTGCAAGCAGCAAGCCAGCAGGAACCTCACTGCTCATGGCACGCGAGCTCAGTTCTTGGGTGCAATTCCCCTTGTACACCACCCCTCAACATCAACATCTGACACAGTCATTCCAGGTTCTGGAAGGCTTTTCTGAGCAGACCCAGGAATGCAAAGGCCTGGCCTGGACAGAAGGGCCACCCAGTGGCAGTGGCACCCCGTGACTGCAGCAGCACAAGTGGCACACAGGGCTGGCCCGGGCAGCCATCGCCCCTCTCACTCAGAAAACCTGGCACGCGAGGAGCAGCCCACCCTCCCGAGCTGAGGAGCCATTCATTTGTGGCACACATGCACCTATATGCATGTGCCCTTGATGAATCAGGAATCAGCATTTTTTTTAATTTTTTTTTAAATCAGAACACATATATTCCCTCTTTTTCTGTACTGCAGTAGCAAACCCTAAAAAAGGCATGACTTTATAACAATTTCATGAAGTGTTATTAGTGCCAGTACATTAATACCTGACCTTTCATCTCAACAATCAATCCGGAGAGACGAGTCCACTATTCACAACCCATTTCGTTTCCTATCTTACTGTTAAAACACAGTAATTCTGAAAAGGCAGCAATACTGCTGCTAACAGACAATGATATCAAATTCAGAACAAATATAATAAGCTCTGTTCCTTGCAATACAAAATGACATGTACTGATTTTTTCTAAAGTTCAATGAGAAAATGTCATTGGTATGTTTCTGAAAGATCTGTCCTATTTCAGCATGTGGTTTTGAAAATTACAGTCCTATTGCTCTATTAATAAGTGAACAGCAGAAAAAAAAATGCTAAGAGGAATGGTAGAGCAGAAAAATGAGGACATTTACAATAAGAGGATACCTAGAGAAACAGGGAAAAAAATCACTGCATACAAGTCTGACAAAAAACCATAAGTGATTAATATATTCCCTGGGCAGCCTCAACAGAAAGCTTTGCATTTCAGCTTTCAGTAAGAGATACAGAAGTACTGTATCAGAATTAGGCAACACAATGGTTTTACATTAAGAAACTATCAGATTTTCAAAATAGATCAACAGTATAAAAAGCAAACAAATACAGAATCAACCCCCCTCTCCTCAAATTTGTGACCATGAACAGGTAAACACGTGGACCTAACAGGTCATATCCCTCTGCATTTCCTCAGAGACATCCTTCATCTGAGCTCTGAATTTTAGAGAAAGAACATTATCTCCATTTACTGGACCTGGTTTTATAAGACTCACTGCTTTCCACAGACTTTTAAATCAGTCATGTTTTAGTGAGGTAATCAATAACAACAGTGGCAATCATTTTAATTAATCCTCCTAGCATAAAAAGTTCAGTATACATTTTCTCATCTAGAGGAAAAAGGGAAAAAAATACAGAATGATAATTTAATAAATTCCTGATAGGTCTACAGATATCATGGCTACATATTCTATGCACAGCGAAAACAGGAGGAGTTCTTCCCTTACATTTAAAAATCCAGTGGCAGCAAACACTGAATACAAGAGTGGAAATCACAACTGACATTTTATAGCTAGGTAACACCCACTTGTACAGTCATTGAAATGTGTCAGCTCTGCAAGGAAGAACAGCTACACAGGTCACATTTTTAAGTATTCTTTCTTTACTTAGTTTCCAAATGGTTTACAAGTTCCTCACAGCAACAGCATCATTTATCCTGGAAGGTAATAGCCAAGATTTCTTAAACTGAGCATCCAGAACCATTCATTAAAATGCATACCTAATGGAAATTTTCAAATTAATCTTTCTTGTATGAATAGCTTCAATATGATGCTGTGAAGTTTAACAGTCTTCCATATTCCTGTAGACTCTAAAAACCCAGCAGCTGTTTCAATTAGATTCTCATTCTTCAATAATTTAAGCTCTTATTTTTAGCATTTCTCATTCCTTTCACTACACACAAAGCTTCCATGATAGCTTTCATGAAGTTCAAAAAGGACCATGAGATCACAGCTAGCCTATGATAGATTTCACTCACATCCTCATATATTGGCTGCAGAGGAATTAATAAGTTAAATATTTCTATTCTCAGCAGATTAGATTGTTGAGAAAAAACAGATGCTAGGAGAGCTGGAAGCATCAGCACTGCCCAGGGCTCTTGCAACGTCTGAGAATTCGGTGAGATAAGAATTAAGATGATCATATAAAGCAATCCACATGCTTTGCTACAGATAAAGGGGAAAAACACTGAAGAACTTTGCAAAGCCTACCTGCTGCCAAATGTGAAAATTAATTTAACCCCAAAACTTGTGAATAAAACATGTTGGCTAGGCATCTGAGAAACAGCTATATGCGTAGCAATGGGAAAGTCTTGTAAAACAAGTCCAATGCACTCTTCATAATGTCAGCAAGAAGGAAGGCTTCTCAGGCTATCTCCTTTCCATGCCTGTGTTTGCAAGGAGCAGTCAGACTACTTGTCCATTTGCATCTCCAGTGCCTTGGGAATGGTTTTGATCCTATCTCCTCTGCAATCACTGGTATTTACTATCATGGATATCTGCACCTTAGGATGAATCTGGAAAACAGCCCTAGATATCCAGTTGGACCTGCTTTCATTGTCCTGCTTTGACAATATTTACTTCTATTAAAAAAGGAAAGAATCAGCTTACCAGTTAAGGCTGTTCTTCATATCTGAAAGAAATACAGAAAGGGAGAAAGTGGGAAGGAAAGATGGAGGATAAAAAAAAGGCTTCATGTTATTTCCAGATGTGTAAGGAAGAAATAGACTTTGACTGAAAAAGGTTGTTTCCTATCCATAAAGACTGTATGACACAAAGCACATCTCATAAACATGTAACATTTATACCTATCAACAGTGTTTTATATGGAGTTTTGCTTTGCAGAATTTAACTAAAGATTTAATCTGTTAAGATTCATAATTTCCCATAGACAGCTGCTGCTGCTACCATTTTCCAGAGAGCAGGATTTCAGCAGACACTTTGACACACAACCACCTCTGCAGAAGGTGTAAAAACCAACAACAGCAGCAAAACCAGCTCTGAACGTAAATTAGGAGCAGAGCAAAGTCACACAGTGTTCAGCATTACCCTACATGCCAGCTTCACACTTAAAATAACATACTCATAGAAGGAAAGGGAAACTGCTAGATTCGTTTCTCGGGCTGCTGTTAGCTGCTTTAACTCAGAATGAACTCTGTCAGCCTGAGCGTGCCCCTGCCTTAGGACAAGGCCCCCGCTGCGATGAACCGAGGCTGGCAGGAGCGTGCAGGGCACCCGCTGCCTGGGAATGGCTGCCCCAACCCTCCTTCTTCTCCTGCAGGCTACAGCACAGGGGCAGCACACCAAGGACTAGCTGGGAGGCCACAGAATGTCCTTCCTCACACAGGCGGAAGACAACTACACTAGCACCCATCAGAGGACTGGAAGGAGTTTACATCGTTTCCTTGGAACACCAAGAAATCTCATTTTTCAATCGTCACATCACCTTTGAGTTAACAGCAACAGGATTTCAAAATTAGCTCTAAGATTTTAATATTTTAGTAACGTTAACGAAGTTAAGGCATGCCCTCCTGTAGTCCGTATTTTCTTTAGCAGGAAAGGCTAACATTGTAGAATCACAAGAATAGATGTAACGCTTGGATTTTCTTCATGGGAGTGGCAGGAGGGGATGTCTGAGCTGACATTCTCTCTCCTGAGGTCTCTTCATCCCCATCCTCAGCAAAGCAGGAGGCAAACACAACAGGACAGGCCACTCAAGCACATTAGCTCTATCATGCAGGATATATCACCTGCACAGAAAACACTTCAGTTACCTTACACAGGCTCAGGGAAACAAAGTTCCATTTTAACTGTTAAACACTGCATCCTGTCACTTAAAATACCACTTGCTGGTCAGTCTTTGACATCTCAGCTTTATCCAGGAGAGGCAATACACACACACCTCCATACAAAACATGAAGCAATGACTGTCTTGCTCCTGCATTTTTGTTAAATTTTAACAGCTTTGGCCAGAAGATACATTACATTCAACGTATATAGAATCACATATATAGAATCACAGGACCATTTAGGTTGGAAAAGACCCTTAAGATCATCAAGTCCAACCATCACCTAACACTGCAAGTCCACCACTAAACCACATCCCAAAGCACCACGCTGAGACATCTCAAACACCTCTGGGGATGGCAACTCCAGCAGCTCCCTGGGCAGCCTGTTCCAATGCCCGACCATCCCTTCTGTGAATAAATCCTTACCAATATCTGACCTAAACCTTAACAGCACAACTTGAGGCTGTTTCCTTTTGTCCTATATCCTCGCGCACAAAACTTTATGAAGACAAACAAAATACAATGAAGATATCAAACTATTAGTATAAAATTCGGTCTAACAGTTTTTAAAAATCTGTCCAAGAAGATGGCTCAGGAAACTAAAAAAAATCCACTAGCACTTGCAGGTAGCTTAGTAGTAGCTAATAGCTACTAAAATAGCACTGTAGTCATAACATCTTTGCTTGAAGATCAACTGAAAATTCATGATTTCTAAAAACACAAGAAATTGTATCTGAATGCATTATATGTTCAGAGAAGCTCACATGGAGTGCAGGAAAGGAATAGCAGTGTTTTGAAAACACAAGTCCTTTGCAACCAGTAACCACACTTGGACCATTTTCACAGACCGCTTTTCAAGCAATTAACACACTTACATAAGAAAAAGTCTTATTTCCATGAATATCTGAAAAAGGCATATTAATCCCTAACAGAAAAAGGTCTTGTCGAAACCTTAAAGGATTTACTAAGCATAATTGTTAATACTTTGCATGTCTGCTTTGATTATGTTTGACATAGTTTCCACATGGAAACTTACACTGAATTTCATCAGGACCTTTACTTTGTTTAAAATATCAATCCATTTAATGTAATAAATATTTGCAGGTATAGGGAAACATCATCTTTGTGGGTTATCCTTACATAAAAGGTTGAAAATTCACACACAACTTCTCTCAAAACTTGCTATTTCCTTCTGGAATAATACACATCTTCTCATTCTCCACCCCAATTCTAAGCTGTTTCCCTTTGAAAACAGCTATTTTTGGTTCTCCATTTATATTTGTGGAAAATCCTTTTCTTTTTACTCAGACTGAAAGCCTCAAGGGTTCACTAGATTACATACATCTTTAGCTTACAAAATCTCTCATAAAAACAAATTATTTGACAAACTGTTGTTGGACATAATGCCCTCAAGCTAATCATCGAGTTACAAAAAAACATTTCCCTGTTACAGTCTTACCTTGTACACAGTCCCACAGCGTCCGTGGTATTTAATGAAAACCACTGAAATGCTTGAGAAATGAAAGCAGCTATGTTAAGGACAAACCTTACGTGAATCATAATGTGAACTCATTTAAATCTGGAATCATAGAATCATTTAGGTTGGAAAAGACTCGTAAGATCATCAAGTCCAACCAAACACCTAACGCTACCAAGTCCACCATTAGACTATGTGCCTAAGCGCCACAGCCACACATCTCTTAACTACCCCCAGAGATGGCAACTCCACCCCTTCCCTGGGCAAGCTGTTCCAACGCCTAACCATTCTTTGTGAAGAAACATCGTTACAAATTCATACCTAACATTGCAAATACCATTAAGCCATGGAGCTTTGAGGAGCCAATCAACTAAGTGCCTGGAAATACATTTGGAGATGCCCTCAACCTAAACATACATACACTTTGAAAACAATCCCTGCTACAAAAGATAATTACACTAACACACTAGAATCACAGAATATCCTGAGTTGGAAAAGACCCACAAGGATCGAGTCCAACTCCTGGCTCCACACAGGTCTACCCAAAAATTCAGACCATTTGACTAAGAGCACAGTCCAAACGCTTCTTAAACTCAGACTTAAACAAAAACAAACTTGAAAACGGCTCGGTGCAGTGACTACATCCCTGGGGAGCCTGTTCCAGTGCGTGACCACCCTCTCGGTGAAGAACCTCTTCCTGATGTCCAGCCTGAACCTCCCCTGCTCCAGCTTGACACCATTCCTGCAGGTCCTATCGCTGGTGACTAAAGAGATCAACAGATCAGCACCTGCCCCTCTGCTCCCCCTCATGAGGAAGCTGCAGGCCGCGATGAGGTCTCCCCTCAGCCTCCTCTTCTCCAGGCTGAACAGAACAAGTGACCTGAGCTGCTCCTCGTACGTCTTCCCCTCTAGGCCCTTCACCATCTTTGTAGCCCTCCTCTGGACACTCTCCAACAGTTTCACATCCTTTTTGTACTGTGGTGCCCAGACCTGCACACAGTGCTCGAGGTGAGGCCGCACCAGCACAGAGTAGAGCGGGACAATCCCTTCTCTCGACCGACTAGCGATGCCATGCTCGATGCACCCCGGGGTACGGTTGGCCCTCCTGGCTGCCAGGGCACACTGTGGCTCATGTTCAGCTTGCTATCAACCACAACCCTCAGATACCCCAGTTCAGAAACTGTGAAAAATCTACATCTCTCTCTTCTTTCTCAATCTTCAGATAAATCCATATAGAAAATGATGAGATGCAATAGTTTTGAAACACTGAAGAATAGGTTCAGGGCATCATGAAAATACACAAATTGAGAAACTAAATGCACTTTAAGCTTTTCACTCACTAAACAAAAGGATGTGACGATAGGAAGGACTGTCTTCAGCATAAGTGATTACATATTGCTCCAACATACCAAATAATAAAAATCAGATAAAACAGATTACCAACAGTGATCACACTTTGGATCTGTTCTCTTTAGCTATTTGCTAGGTTCAAAAACGAGCAGAGTATTAACCTTAATTTGAAGTCTGTCTTAAAAACAACCCACTCTGTTTTAAAAACTTGGAAAGTTTGATTTCCAGACATGCAAGTCATAAATATTGTTCCACTAGCAAAATGAGCAGTTACTTGGTTCAAATCCAGAAACTCGTATGTTTTCATTTCCATATCATCTCCAATGCTCCACAACAGAAAGTGACCGCTCTTGCGGAAACAGTGGTCCACGCAGTGAGCTCTGGCTCACGGGAAATGAGCTGCTCGCATTCTGAGCTGAACTTGCTCAAGTCAGCAAGTTTATCGTATGGTTGCTGTCAGAAGTGAAGTCACTTCTCCATAATTGCGGGGAATGTCTACACAGAGTTTAAAAAAGAACAGCAACTTAAGGGAAAAAGAAAAAAAAAAAAAAACAACAGTTCACAGTTCGCAGATGGCAAGCAGTGCTTCTCATGGCTAGAGATTCAAGGAGCTCTTGCCAACTGAAGATGGCAAACGTATTTCAAACAACGTTCAATTAAATAAAACAACAAAAGACCAGGTAGAACAAAAACAGCACATCATCAGTTTTTAAGGCTAAATAGGCTGCTAGCAATGCTTATGGAGAACACGCAAGTAAATGATGCAGCAATAAATTCCAGTTGAAGTCTGAAGCACCACTAAATTAAAGAAGGTCATTTTTTTTTGGTTCCTGGGCTTCATGCTCTGCAATTTATCAGAGATCAGTAAATCTCTCACAAATAAGGCAGTCAAGATAAAGGCCAATTCAGACAACTGTACATTTAGTGTTTTTTTTTCTTATCAGCATGACTGTTGACCTGTTGAATTATTAAAAAAATTATTAAATAGTACAGTGTTTTGTGCCACTAATTGGAAGCATCCACAACGGCCATTTTCAGACTCCTGCAAAGAGTACAGGCTTTCTAAAAACTGGTTCTTGCCATCTATAATATTTACATCCCAAGCCAAACATATGCTGGACCTCGTCTGCCAGCAATCTGCTGATACAGATTATTGACATTATACTGACGGTGCAGCCATTCACTTAAGCAATCTCACCTATATCCTCAGTTATATTACATAAGCAAAACCCCATATTATTATTACAATTATATATAATATATTTATAGCAGACTCTCTACAGGACTAGATACCTATAGCTCTGCTAACTGAGCACATGGCAATTATTTACTTGTCAGGTGCACAGGAAATTTAAATGAGCTTTGTTAGTGTCACATCTGTTGGCATTTGCTTTGCATTTTTTCCACAAAGTAAACAGTTTACTATACTCCAGGTTTTGTATCAGGCAGTAAATTTTAGGCAGGTTTTATGAACCCTCTGTTTTCCCACACTGAGACCATCTTCCCAGAAGACACCATCATTTACTACGCATTTGTAGTGCAAACTATACTTATCACCAGGCTCTCTATGTGCCACGAGCTTAAATAATCACAAACACCGCACTTAACGCAGTTCTGTTGCTACTTCCATTTTAGATTTCTAACTGACTAGTAGACCTTGCAACAAACCTTGGAAATATTCACCCAACACAGCTGCTGACAAGACAATTTCAATCTTAGCCACCTCTGGAGCTCAGGTATTGATAAAAGTAAGAGAAAAGGTGCAAGAGAGGCAGGAAGGAAGAGCGCTGTTGCAACAGAACACTGCCAAAAATCTAAGTTATCCTTCAAATCCAGCTGAGGATGACAAGGATTGAAGAGCTGTACCATTGCTCTAGTAGTACATAGGAAATTCACTGTGGCAGGATTTAGCATCACCTGGTCATGTCACATTTGCTTAACGTTCCTGTCAGCAGCCAGTCCCTTTCAAAAATAATTTAAAAACTACAAGACAAACATGTTTCTAAACTCTGGAGATAATCAACATCACCCTGTTCACTGATGTACTTGTTCAAGACGTCACAGCATGTATGCAAAGCTGCCTGAGCAGTACCCTTTACTACCAAAATGTAATTAAGGACAGAAAAATAGATATAAATGCACAGAGCAGCACCAGTTTTAGGACTATTTCTGTACATCTCTTTCAAAGCACCTGTATCATGTTTCCACCATTGGTACCAAAACCCCTTGCACCAATAGGAAAGGCAGCAAAAAGCTGCAATTCACAGGAAGTTTCCTGAACTGAAAGGGTCTGTAACATTTAATTGAAGCATTGTTTCAGAAGTTCTATGTGTTGTCTTAAGAAACAAGCTGTATAGCCTCTCTAGCTAACTTTTATGACTTCCCATTGCCTACGTGGTTTAATACTTTCTAGAAGCAAATTTGTCTGTAGATCTCTTGGTTCAGTAATCAGAAGAAAGCTGCTAGAAGCTCATGAAAGTAGTCCAAAGACCACACCAAAACAAAAAAAAGCATACGCCTCTTTTCCCCAAAATATTCATTCAGCTTGAATTCAGCTTCTTCCTTCCACCTTTGAAGGAAGTAAAACAGGGTGTAAGCTTTCCAGAAGCAGGCAAGTGCCACCGTTCAATTACCAGGCAAATCACCCTAGAGTATGCTGATGTGTGAGATCCTTTATCAATAAATCCTAGTATTCAAAACTGTATTTTCCCTTAAAAACTGAACCAAGCACTTTGGGAGGAATGCAGCTTCCCCAGGTTCTTCACAGAGACTTGATAAGCTCGATGTCCAAAATGAATTAAAGAATGCTATCTGAATTCAGGGCTTCTTAAACTTTTTTTGTAAAAGCACACACTTCTCTGCAGTGGTAAGTCATAGCCAGTGTTTAAATAGATATGAACAAGTGAACTAAATGAAACCCATTGATTTCTAACGTGTTTTAAGTCTACCTACTACATTTTCACATTATGATTTGCTTGCTATCCTAGAGAAAAATACTTGCACAATTCCAGTTATTTTACAGAAAATACAATTATACTAAAAATGACATACATCAATTTGGGCACATGAATAAAAAAGGATACATTGTCCTGAAACACCAGAGAACAGGAAGCTCATGAACATCTGTAAATTGACACCATAAACATCCCATTCTTTACCTTAAAAAAATACCACTAGGGGGAAAATTCCCATTTTAAGCAGAAAAACTTGAAAAATGAAACAGACGACACAGAATAGTTTAGTAAGTTGTTTGCATGAACGTCATGTTTCAGAAACATTCTTGGAAATTCCCACATTAAAAATAAACAACAAACAAACAAAAGCCACAAAAAATATGTTCAGAAATTTTCAAACTTCTTTGTATACCCATTTAGTGAGAAATATCAGTGATTTCCATGTCCTTAAAGTTTTGAGTTCACTGATTTGATTAAGAGGTTTTGGAGGTTCTGTTAAGACAAAGTGCAATCTTCACTTCTGCCGGGATCTCAAAATAAAGTCTGTATTTTATTATTATTATTATTTTTATTTTTAACTATGATACCCTTGAACCTTGTGAAAATTTAAAGTGACTACAGGAATTTCCCTCATAACTTCAGAATAAAGTTGTCACTAGGATGATACAATTCAAGGAAATGCATCTGTACATTTCAAGTGGATGTAATTATAATTCTATCTAACAATTCCCAATTTTCAACAAAAGCTCTAAGGAGCAATAGAGTATAGTTAAGTGTTCCGAGTATTTACAGTTTCTTCAGCAAAGCTAGCTTTTTATCAACAGAAAAAGGAAACCCACTAAAGGTTTATTTAGAACAACAACAACATTAACAATATTCCTCCCAAGCATGAAACTATACAACACTGAGTGTTTTTTAAATGCAACATCTCTGATCCAGGATATTCATTAAGATATCAGTATTTGTGTGACATCCCAGTGAAATGGCTGTGATTCTGAATAGGAGCAATGATCATTTCTCTCTGCTCCAGCCCTTATTCCCCTCTTCTTAATCCCACTGCAGGAGCTGAACCTAAAAATTGCATACAACTCAGAACGTAGCAGTCTTCTGCACAATCATGGTGCACAGCACAGTGCTTCAGGACCTCACCTGGACCCAGGCTTTCAGGATAAAACCACACCTGTCAACTTCGAGAAGCAAATACGAGACAGCAAAGAATTCACATAGCTATAAAAAAAAATGCTTTTGTTTACAAGTTGTTGATCCTTAAGGAAAAGCACAACGAGGTCTTCTAATGAAGATTCTGGTAATATTCCCTCCTTCAAGACACTGCAAACACCAAAACTGCTTTTGAGCTTTGAGACTGTAAACTCCAACTACGCCACATGAATTACCATAAATACAAACAGCAGTTACCTTGCTTTGAATTATCAAATGACTGAATGTACTGGGTCTGGCTGGGATGTTAACTTTCCCTGCAGCAGCCCATACAGTGCTGCGCTCTGCACTTGTAGCTAGGACAGCAGTGGTATATCACACCAGTGTTGTGTCTGCTGCTGAGAAGTGCTGGCACAGCATCAGGGCTCTCTCTGACCCTCCTGGGGGGTGGGCAAAAAAGTGAGAAAGAAACATCACCAGGGCATCTGACCTAAACCAACCAGAGGGATATTCCATACCATATGATGTCACACTCAGCAATAAAAGGTGGAAAAAGGAAGAAGAGGGGAGGGGTGGGCTCTCGTTGCGAAAACGTCTATCCTCCTCCCGAACACCGGCTACGTGCGTTGAGGCCCTGCTTCAAGGACGTGGTCAAGCATCGCTCATTCGTGGGAAGTAATTTCTTTCCTCTGCACTTCCACATAGCCTTTACTTGTTTTGTTTTGTTATTCCCTTTCCCCCTCCCTCTTCCCCTTTCCCTTTTTTCCCTTTAGTTGAATTGTTTAATTAATAATAATATTTCTTTAATAATATATATATATATATTTCTCTTTAATTAAATCGTCCTTATCTCAACCCGTGAGTTGTTCTTTCCTTTACTTCTTCCCCTCCTCATCTGAGGAGGGGGAGTGAGAGAGCGGTTGTGGTGTTCAATTGCCTAGCACGGTAAAACCACCACACTGAAAAAAAAATATGAAATAGAATAGGAGTTATCATTTTTCAATACTTTTTGGTGCTATGACAACACCTACAAATTCTTAGTTCTTATCTGGTGCAATCATGCTTCAAGTAACAGTTACACTGCAAACACAACAGCAGATATAACTGAAACACATCAGCGAAGCAGCCATCCTGCTATCTAATCATTTCCCATCACTCAATCTTTGCTGCTGCTTCTTTAGGGGTAAATCCATATTCATTAGCTGTCAGTGAATCCTGTACTCTCACTGTTCTTCCCATCTCAGTCACTTGTGGTTGTGTTCTGGCTCTGGTGCTTTTACCACCTCAGCAGTTCTCAAGTAATCAAGAATAGCATATTTATTCACTACTTAAGTGTCAAAAGAAAAGAAAACAAAGACAAATCAAAACTGAAATCCTGACTTAGAGGCTTCAGTATTAGCACACTCCAGGCATATGCGGAAGCGTTCAGAAGACTCTGAGAGCTGACTGACCAGCTTGTTCTTCCCAGGTTTTCAGGAGAGCAGAACAGCTTCTGTTTTCAAGTGCATGTACTCCAGCGCCTGGACCTAAGTCACTCTGCAAAACATCTGGAGACAGTCTGTGAGCTCCACCAGATGCGCTTTTGAGAACTACATCAGGCCGACGTTTAGCAATGGAAATACACCATTACTACTAGATTCAAGAAGAGTTTGTGGAGAAGAAGATTCAAAGAGCCCAGATGTTTGCCTGCTTTGAATGCTCTGTTAACATTCAGCCAAAGGCAGTACCACTGCCTGGCCAAGCTAGCTCTCCTGTTGCTGCAGGCTTGGAAAGAGGTGTGGTGTAGGGAGAAAGACGACCCTCACAGTTCTCTGTAGGGACACGGCCCTGCAGAAAAGGATACCAAGAACAAAATTACATTAAAGAACTAAATTACATTAAAGAACTTTGTTGAGATTAAGTAAAAGGTGTAGCAGTCAAACACAATTTTATATTTAGTAAGGTTAGCTGAAAAAAAAAAAAAAAAAAAAAAAAAGGTTTGCTGCCTTTTTTCCTAAAAACTGTTATCCCACAGAACAAATGAGAATCAGCACCACAGTCTTGCAATCAACCAAGCTTGGACAAGGTCTGTTGTTCCAGCCCAGAAAAGTTCATGAAAACAGACTTGCTGTAGGTGTCCAGTAGATTTTGGGCCACATCCAGTTCTTGGAAGTGATTGGGTTCATCATATCACACTGCTTAACCCAGTTCTTTACCAGTTCATGTGTCTGTCAACATTTAAAGTCTGAAGAAAAACAACAACAACAACAACAAAAACTTCCATTTCTTCCTCCAATAAAAAAAGTGTTACAGTAATTCCAGATAGATATTTTTTTACTTTGAACAACTTTTAAAAAGCACTTCGAAAGGTGATGCTATTGATACAAACAGCCAATATGTTCATGAAAAAGAACCCTGCTTGCACAAATCCACTGCAACAATAACCGGTGAGAGTTGTATTCCCAACATAACATATAGAGGTCTTCACTGCCCTGTTGGTGCTACGAAAAGCTGCATTTTTTCCCCTAAACTAGAATTATGAAGTAATTAAGATATAGCTCAACGCTGGCTGATGGCACTTAATGAATACAGAATTCTCTCAAGTGATTGTTGAATGACTTTTTATAAAATGTTTGGTTGACACATAAACAAACATTGCCAAAAAAAAGTTCAGCGTACATTTCTGAGATGTTCCTATGGGAAAAGTTGTTTTGCTTTTCCCACTGGGATTAGTAAAGCCTCTAAAATTAGAGAGTTAGCCACACCATAAATGCAAAAACTTAAAAAAAAACCTCCCATGGGCTCACTTAAAAGACTTTAAAGAAGGAATTTAGAATTACGTAGAGCTCACAAAGCCCGCCTACCGCTCACTGTCCATCTAGTGCAGTGCTAGGACTGCTAACAGCATGGTATATAGTCACTCAGAATCCAATAATACTCAGTGGCTTGCCAATATATTCAAAGGAAATAAAAATCTCTTTTCAAGAATGCAATGGAAACTGGAAGACAAGGAGAGAACAAGTAGAGGCATCTCTGCCTCATGCACAGTACAACAAGTGAGTTTTTGATGCAGCATGTTCCCATGGTACCTAATGCTTGTGATCAACCGCTCCTTCTGCAGTGTGTTAGCAAAGGCTTTCAATGAGATATGAAATTTCTAGAAAAAGGCAACGTTACTTAACAACCTATTAACAGGATTTGTAAACCTCACTAAAACGCAGACTGAGATGGCACATCCTTCCCTGCTTTCTCTTACTCCTGTAGCTCTTCCATTTTTTTAAAGTCTATTTAAAGAGCTAATTTTGTCATTCATTTGAGCTTGCATAAGCCACAGAAACCTCTTACTAAACAGGAGGTTCATATAGCTTGTATTAACTAACCCTTTGTTTAGCCAGGAACTTGTGCAGTAATAAAACATGGTGCATGCCCATACAAGCTATGTTGAAATCAACATGGGATGCTTCTCTACCTTCCTCAGGGTAAGTGGAAACAAAAAGAATCATCACCCTGGGTCTCATCCACGAGATGTATCATCCTGTTACCCTACTCCTACATAGCTAGCTAGACTCAAGCACAGAGCCTTGTAAGAGGCGATCATTGTACCATCTCATCCAGCGAGTGAGGTGCTCTAACCTGGTTCCTTACCATCTGAACTGCTCCCCTTACCATCTTTAACTTAGCAGCCTTCACAGCATCCTGCTAAAGCAAAGCAGAAACATCACCTCCAGTTTCCCGAGGGGGCACTGAGACACTGCGTCCACAGCAGGTCACAAGCACCTGAACACCTTAGGTGGCTGTTGGAGGCCCACACAATGAGGATCTGGGTGCAAGTTAGCTGGGGTCACCCAGGATGCTTGTGGCTGAGTGCAAAGCAAGCCATGGCTTCCCTGTCCCAACCACCCTTTCTCCTGATAATAACTGGAAAATGCCTTTTGCCCTGAAGCAAGGGGTTCTACCTTTTCTCTAAGTTCTTTTGAGGACCTGACAAGTTCAGGGCAATTCCACAATAGCCTCTCTACAACACTGGTGTACGTCTCTGAATTTTGTCAGTTACCAGCATCCCCACACAACAACCTGCAGCAACAAGTTCTACAGTCTAACACACTGTTGGTTCTGAACTTGTGCTTCACTTAATGCCATATATTTTGTATTGCAAGGAAAATGCCCAAAGAACCTTGTTTCAGTGTAATTTGGTATACTGCACTCCTGCTCCACTGAAAAGAGATTTGCATGGCTTCTGCGTGCGCATCAGCGAAACATTACATACCAACTTTTTTTTTTTTTTAATGCTGTTTCTCTGAAGCTTGAACAAACGTGGGCTCCTCCAAGTGACTAAATACCATGCTGCTGATGCTTCTGGAGTTGTAGAACAGCAAGCAGCAGACAGTCTTTGAGAGCAGGAGGCAATTCTGGATTCTTTCTTTAAACTCTTTAATAGGCAAGTTTCCACAGGATGACTTGGGTTTCAGCATCTCGGCTGAACATGTTGTGTTTGGTACCGCAGGAACGGAAAACACCCAAACAGCCTCCCGTTGCTGCCTCCAGTACTCCTTATTCACACTGATGCTCTTTTCCTGTTTGTCTTTACCAGCACATTTTCCAGCTGCTGCCAATGACTCTTTCCATGACCTAGGTTGGGTCGGCCCCAGCCTTTCCCAGAGGGAAGGGCGAGGGCCGGCCTCCTGCCCGGAGGCATTCACCCCACAACGCCCCAAAGACCCGTGGCACATGCAGTCTGCTGCACGCCTCCGAGAGCTGCCGAGTGAGCGTCGAGGCAGTGGCAAGCCCCACGCCGGAGGGCCCAGGCACCCGTGGACGGCCAGGGATGGGGGCCGGGCTCAGGAGCTGGGGCCAGGCGCTGCTGTCAGGAGCGGGGCGCAGCTCCTGCTAACACCGCCATCAGCGGCCTCGTCTGCGCGTCGGCACGGGGTGGAGAAGTGTGTGACTGCAAAGAGGCAGGCCTGCCCTAAAAGCGGGGACGGGCGCATGTGAGGGGCAGGCAGGGCTGCCCTTTCTTTAGATGCACCCCAGTCGTGAAGCTTGGTTCATCAGGTGCCTCCACCAGATGTCTCAACTCTCACCCAGCTCAGTCGCAGCACCAAGCCCCAGTTTCATGAAGCGGCTATAGACAGGAGGCAGATTTTTAAATCCCACCATGTTATGTTTCTGCTCCCTCTCTGGAAACCATGCTTTTATCCGCTTGCGGGGCTTTCCTACTCCCACTACACCTTTGTATCATATTAAATCCTCTCCTTACAAGAGTTTTTCACTGATTTGTGACAAGGTGCAAGACAAGATTAGAAGGCCGTTTACTCTGAGGTGAAAATACTGAAGACAAGCCAAAATGTGAAATGAAAATCCTTCTAGTCACAAGCCACAACTTAAAGTGAAAATTCTTCCAGTCGCACCTCTGAATTTGTAATTGCATCTGTCAGCTGCAAGAATCACCTCAAATTAGGAATGCAGGCCTTACGCTGAACTAAAGCTCTGTAGGTATCAGTAACAGTCATACCCTCTAGAAGCTATTTGAAACAGCATTTACACCACCTGTATTTACCATGACAGAAAGCTTTCAGTGATGTCTTTTTTTTTTAATTACTTGTCTTAGACTTAATTTTCTGCTTGCATAGGACACTATTTATTAAAACTGACTAATGAAGACAAGCAGTTCATAACCTGAAGGCACTAATGAAAAATCTTAATTATATAGGACTTCGAAATATATAGAAGCAACGATCACTTTAGCTTGCTACCAATAAATGCTTTAATTTTAGTATCTTTTCCTATTAGAAACTGAAGTGATGAAATAGTAATATTACATTAAATAATGATGTGCAAGTAACACAAACAATACTAAAAATAACATGTTGAATAACTACTGTGTACCACTAGGAAAAAAAAGGCAGTAAAATAAACATTTTGCTTTTAATACTTACTCTTCCCCAGCCTGATGATTACTGCGCTTACAGTGGCCTTTCCCGCAATATGAAATAATGTATTTCCTCAGACCTTTAATCAGAGGAAGATTCCTTGTAACATCAATAATAGAAACCCAAGAAGGATGTTCAATCAATTCAGAGATTGCCTGTTCAAGCAGTGACCAAGGCAGAAAGACCTGTCTTTTTTTCCTCCTGTGACCGCTTCCTATTCTCTACCAAAAGAGTGAAAATAGTGTTAGAATTCCATCAATGTAGATGTATTTTGGTGACTTCCACATACTAAAGTATTAAGACCGGCCTTGCAGTCAGACCTGCCTGCCTTTTTTCTTTTTCCCAAATTAAGATAAGAGTTTAGGGGCAGAGGACAACAGTAAAGCCAAGACCAAAGAGGCTGGCCTTTGGGGGCTGGGAGTGGAGAAGAGACAACTCTCAGGGTACGTACTGAGAGCCACTCTATCTTTCCAGATATTTCAGTAATTTTATTTCCTCTTCTCACATGGATGCCGAGGAATCGCATGTTGGTCTACCCTCTTGGAAACGACACTTTGAGTTTAAACTTGTGGAATCACCATTTTGACAGGCAGCAAGATGCTTGTTGCATTAAAGGCAGTGAAATGGCATTTAGAAGCCAAAAATAAAGTCCCCCATGAAACATGCAACCATTTGTAACAACAGAGTGATTTCACTGGTAGTACGTTTTTCTGGCTCTGCCTTTACCCAGCTTGTTATCCAGATGCTGCTGGGGCCCCGAGGACATGTATTAATAAATTAGATCACTCTACATGTGCATTCAATCCTTGCTGCAGCTGTGCAGCTCCTATATTACAGGGCAATAAACAACATATTCAGTGCAATCAACTTTGCTTTCTTGATGGATTTTGAGACATAAGTAAAATTGCAAATGAAAAGGCTGCTTTTCTCAGAGACATCCTCACTTTAAATAATAAATGAGGAATAAGCTGACAGCTTTCAGAAGGAGTTAAGTATACACAGGACAAGAAAGGGGGCAAAAAGCATTTGAGATGAAAAGAGGAAATACATTTGTAGGGGGTGGAAAATACATGCAGTATGAGGAAATCAATGACAGGAAAGGGAAAAGTAAATAAATGGCAAATCAGCCTTTTAGAAAAATCATAAGGTCCGAGGGCTTGATTTGTATTCTACGTGAAACCTTTGAAGTCAAATTCTGTGGCAAGACAATTTATGATGAGGACTTTGAAATGGGCAACAACAACAAAATACTTTCATGAGAGTGCTAACAGATTCAAGTGTAAAGCATTCTTGCTATAGTATCCAATTCCCATTGTAACTTCATATTCAAACATTTTGGAAATTAAATCCTCTTAAGCCATCACCCTGATACACTGACAGTTTGTGGAAACCCAGCAAGTTACAAACTGCTAACTCTACTCCACGTGCTATAAAACCACAGTAACAGAAAACTGTAATCATATAATGCACTTTGCCATTATTAATTCTTCATGTAAACATATGTTCTTGCTGCTAATGATAACACTTAATCATGATGAGAGGAAAGATGGTCTACAAGATAATCTTCTGAATTTCCTGCTTAAGGGAGGCTTCACAACCTCCTAATTAAAACCCTTTTAGAGGACTAAAAATTCTGCGAAAAACTGTTATTACTTGTTAAAGGAAAAAAGATATTTTTGAACATACAGCTCCATCTTGGAGGAAAAAAAAATCTCTCTGCGTTGTCTGCATTATTATTGCTCCAAACTTCTTCAGTAAATCATAAAAAGAGCTGTTAAGTTTAAAATGTATGTGTACACACTAACGTATCACTGCTTTACTTCTATTTAATGCCTACAATAGGAGTTTGCTCTGCCCTGTAACTCACTCTCAGCCACCACAGCTTACCACCCGTTACGGGGCTGAAGGGGAAGGACTCAGCGGGACGGTGCAGCCGCTGTGCAGGCCCACAGGGAAGGCACCCCCGGAGGAACCCTCCCGCCTGGTGCGCTGGCTGTGCACAGCCCAGTGGCGCGTGCTGCTGCGCAGGCCTTCATCCGAGCCAGGGCACCCAGAGCTGTGCTTCTCAGGAAACGACACCGAGAGGACTGTAACTCACTGTGAACACCTAGCTCTTCTTCAAGCAGGCTGCAAAGGATTTAAGAAAGACCCTGTCAAAAGCACATGCTTGCGAGTGCATCACTCCCGCTGTACATCGCTATCACCTACAGACTACACAAAGAACAAGCTACCAGCTGGTACAACCCTCTCCCCAGCTATCCTATTGTTTTTTTTCAGAACATGAACATAAGCAGTTTCAAGTCACTCCTGTACATCTGGAAAAAAAAAGCTTTTTTTGTAACAATGACTAGCATGGGCATCAGTGCTGGTGCAGCTCCATCAGACCACCTCAGCCTCTTTGGCTGTCCAGGCAGATATCCACAGCTCACCTGTAGCCACAGAAGTGAAACAAAACAAGAGGCAGTGAAGGAGTTTCAAACTGAGACACCTTCAAACCAAGGCACCTTCTCACAGCAGTAGATTAAGAGTTACACGCAAAGTGAGGGCGATTCAGCAGACACGCTTCAGCCATCACACTGGGCCACCACTCAGCTCTGTTCAGCTGCACATCTGGGCCAGCAGCTGTACCCTGCAGGTAACGTGTTACCAACAGCTCTGTTCTCAAGATACAATGGATCCCTCAGCTGTTAAAAAAAACAGTAAGACTAAAATGCACAGCCACTGCAAAGGGCGACAGAAAGATTTTCTCCTCCTCATCTTCGTATAACTCAGGAAGTTTTAGAATTCTGATCTACCTCAAAATTTCACCTGTTGCAAAAGGCATTTAGAATTGAGTAAAACAAGAAAGAATTCCAAAAAACTACAGAGAGTTTCTGCTGTCCTTAAACTTAAGAAGAATGTTGATTTGAGATTCTGCCATAGAAAACCAAACAAACTGAAGAAGGCAACAACATTTGAGAAATTATCAGTGGTGTATGCACACACACACACACACACACAAAAAAAAAAAATCAGAAAGACACGACAATAACCAGAAAATACAAAGTGTCAGATGAAGAAATAAGGAGAAGGTAGAGGGGATTTTTTTTAGGGTCCCTATAAGGGAGATCACTGAAAAAGGCTTTTTCAGTGGCCTTGTATGTTATCACTCAAGAGTATGTATTCCTAAAATGGAAGTCCTCAGTTTGAGAGCACAACTTTACAGCATCCCAGAAAGCAAGCCAATAAACAACACGGGATGTCGGCGCGGAGCACTCTGGAGCTGGCCATAGCTGCCCAATGCAGGCTCGCACAGCGCTGCCACAGGAAGCCATGGGGAGGGTTTGCACGCCGGCCAGTGCAAGGGCTCCTCGCCCAGCTACCTGCAAGCTCTGGGAGAACCATAAAAAGACGAGTTTATTCCAAAGCACATGAATCCCTCAACAAAACCTGAGTGGGACCCTCCTTGCTTTTCTCCCTTTACCATTCTTCTTTCAGAATTCAATTCCTCTTTGTCCTTCCTCAGCCAGAAATGGAAAGTTTTCACTAACCCCTCCTTATCTGCAAGGTGCCTAAAGCCTCAGTTAGCCCCACTGCACCTAGCAGAAATACTCCCCATACATTTCAGTACCTCACAGAAAGACTGCCTGTATCTGGGCATATTTGTTTAGTTTTCCATTCCAGGTAACATCAAAAGAGCCTCATAGTAAGGATGGAGTAAGAGTTTCTCGTAAATAAGCGAGATGATTGGAAGAAAAGAAGGTGCCTTAGCTTGCAACTTACTTCCAACGTGCTGGTGTTGATACCTACTAAGAAACTGTGGCAGGATGGAAGATGTGTTATGTTACAATTGAACCGTTCCACAAAATTCAAATAGTTCTTCCTGGAAGGAAAATAAAATAAAATAAAACCCAACCCAAAACTAAACACAACAGAGAAACACCACCCTTATCTCTATCACCTAACACCAACTAAGTCCACAGATATCTAATATCATAATAAAACTACAGCCACTGTTTCACAATTGGAAAATTAAGCTCAGATGCAATAAAAACAGACTTCTGCATGATGATCACAACTGTTAGAAGTGCTGTTTTTAAAAATGATGGGAAGTATTTCTACTTCAAATTCAGTCAACAGATTTCTAGTTTTAACAGAAATAAAGGGTATTCCAAGTTCATATTCAGAGCAATAAGCATACTCAATAATGCACACGGGACTTGGAACAAAAGATTCCACCCCTGCCCACTCCGTGTGCTGCTGTATGAGAGGGAGGCTTTCACCCAGAAGGAGTGCAGGCTAAGGCCACTTGGGAATGTGAAAGCTTGCTGCCCTACCTAGACACTGTCACATGAAGGCCAGTATTAGGTACAGTCATAAAAAATACAGGTTGCACAAAAAGAATAAAATAAACAGAGAAGCAAGGATAGCAGTGCTATTAGCCACTCAGAATTACAGAATATCCCGAGCTGGAAGGGAGGGACCCAAGAGGATCACTCGGTCCAACTCCTGAATCCAGACAGGGCAACAGAGAGTTGAACCATATCATCATCGTCATCTAAAGACTTTGCCTATCCATCCACCTTTTCACTTTTTTTTTTTTTTTTTTAAATAATAAAACTATACAATCTGTTTAGCTTTTACCTTTCCCTCTCCCTATTACGCTTTGGTTCTGACGTAGGGTTGTCCTGAGAATTTAGGAACGGCACCTATCTCCTGTTAGAGAACTGCATACATCCAGTGGTATGAAGAAAGCAGGAAATATTTTCAGAAGTGCCCACCTAACTTGGGCTCACGTTTTCCAGTTTGAATGAACTATTTCCCAGCCCAATCAGAAATTTTGGAACTTAAATGGCTAAGTCTGCTAGGCATATTTTAAATTTTTAACCTAAAAATCTACACACAGAGGTTTAAAACAACATGGATTGCTAGTCATCTAAAACTGAAACGGTGCTCACGCTTCCAAATCATGTTTTTGATTAGCCTCCTACTCTAAGGTGTTCCTTCAATATTTGCAGCTGCACCCTGCTAAACACGAAGCAAACAGTGACAGAACTTCTGAGACAACAACAAAAATTAAATTCCAAAGATCACCATCTGCCTCCACCCAGCAGAAACAACCAAACCTCATTTACTACATCAGAATTTAAGGTCATGACTGCACCAACAGTTACATATGCACTAAGGAGAGTTTCTCCAGCACACGCAGTGGGGCAGGGGAAGGGGCTGTCTGCACACGGGTTTTAGGTGCCTGCCTGAACAAGGGACTGACGTGCCTCCCGCAATCTGTGCCCGTGCACCCGCCACCCAGCCTGCTCTGCCCACCGCCCAGTGGTGCGTGGCCTGGGAGGGCCCCACAGTTCACCTCGGGGTCTGCTCACAGGAGGCTCTCACACTTCAGCTCAATGCGTTTTATTGAGGCTTTCAGTATAATTTTCTGTCTGTAGCAAATAGCGCAGTCACCCACACGGAGCTCTGGGGAAGATGAGCTCACACAGTCTGACAACTCTCACAAGCCCCAGCCATCAGCTCACACACAACTCCCCGTTCTTTGTCCTAAGGGAAACACAACAGCATTAAGCCATTTAAAAGTAACTGAAGAGAACAGAAAGGATATAGCAGATAAAAAAAGGCACTTTGAAGTAATTAACACCCTATACAGTGAAAGCAGTGAACTGACAGGTAGATTCAATTTGTGGCCACTAGGCTCCTTGAAAGGTCAATATGAAATCTTGCCAGTGCAGCCAGAGGAAGCAATGAAAGGAAGAAAAGGAAAAAAGGGGGGAAAGGAGGAAAATAAGAAGGGGAAGAGGGGAGAGAGAAGGGGGGGGAAGAAGACACACTGACTCAAAGAAGCACTGACCCACAGGTAATCTGAACTTCTTCAGTTGTCAGCAAGAGTGTACTGTTATAAAAACCAGGAAATATTTCTACAGCAAGACAACCATTAAATGCTTAAGTGCACCTAAAAAATCAAATGCATTCATATTTATGAAATGTAAGTGTTGATCCAACTTTGCAGAATATTTGTAGACCCAAGAAATAGTGCATTAACATTTTTAATGGAGGTGCTGAACTACCTGAGGAGAGAAGCCAACCCAGCACAGTCCCTCTGTGCTGTTAGCATGTTTATGCATGTGTTCCCAGGCCACTGCTGCAATGGGCTATTCCTGGATGTGGATGGATGGTGGGAGCAAACCAGTACGTTATCGTAGCTTGCTTCTGCGAAGCAGAGATCAAAAATCAGCAGTTCCCTCCTCCCGGCACAAGTATAGCCAGATCAGCCACACCAGTGATCTGCTCCAGACTATCCCACCCAGGTGAACCCGCCTACCAAGGATGTTTTAAAACCAAACACTTCTGAAGCACAAATGGTGTTGCTGCCGCACAGCAGCATCCAGGCTACTTCAGACAAACCAGGATCAGACTCATCGCAGAGCTGGTGCAGGCCAGGAGGGAGCAATCCCCCCGCTGTGGGCCAGAGCTGGGGCAGCCCCAGGAGGACTGCACAGCTGCGGCCACAGCAGCCACAGGCCAGCAGACAGCCCGCGCCCAGCCTGGCTGACGGTGCCCCAGAGGCTGCGGGCAGGTCCCAGAGGACTCCTGGCCTGGGACCAGCAGGAGCCCTGCGAGCACAGGGCGGCACAGCCAAGCAGCCTGGGATGCTCAGACCCAGCCGCCTGGCCTGCTTGGGGCTTCTGCCCTGTATGGTGAAGATTCACAGCACTGCACTACTCTGAGGGCAAGTAAAACTTGAATAAAGGTGGGGGAAGTTTAATTACAACATGTATTACCAACTGAAAGTTGAGAACAAAAACAGTAAAAAAGGACTAAAGGAACCAAAAGCAGTCTTCCAGCCCAGCTTAGGCTGGTAGCTACCAACGTGCGAGGCCTCGTCCATAACTGGAATCGTTTGGAGTCACAGCAGAGATGCTCACTCCCCAGCTGAGGCGGAACAGCCCCGCCCGCAGAAACAGCCACTGACAGCTCCCATGCGCAACTCCACAGCTGAACTCATGGAGCACGTTACCGTCTTCTGCATCGTGCCTGAGCTGCATCAGCACGGCTCCAGAAACCTGACTGGGCAGTCGCCAGCCCCAGCTCCAACAGCAACAAACCAGAAACATCACCAACAAAGTTCAGAGCAGTCTTTCCATTCCCCACCCTGCAGGGGAACACGTCCAAATAAGCCCGTCTTTGTTGCTGCAGAAAGCGTGTTCCTCGGCGCGAGGCAGTAACTTGCTACAGCAGAGGCATCCCCCCCTTTGGTCACGCCGAGCAATGAACAACGCATGCACTTCCCTTTCTCCAGCAACATTAGCGAGTCACAACCAGTAATTAGGAACAACCAGGAAATTATTTAGTCTCACAGCATGGGATTTCACAAACGACAGTGCTCTGGAGTGGCTGATTTTATCACCGTCAGCCACATAGAGAAGAGGAGCAGAGTGCTGCTCACCAGCGTGTTTGGGGTGCCTTGCCACGGGGGATAGCAGGCGGAGGTCACCCGGGGCCAGCGCCACGGGGCAGACAACAGCACACCGGCGGGGTGCACGAGCCCTCCAGCACCGCGCAGCTCCGCTCACAGGTGGACCGTGAGCGAGCTCCGTGCTTATCATTTCACGAGGACAAGGGCTCCCATAATTGTGAAATGAACGTCTTCACAGTGTTAGATTAACACGACCCTCCTCACCCAAGCACATAGACCGCCGCAGCCGGCTGACGGCCCGCAGGCAGCACGGGCTGCAGCCCCCGCCGCACGGGCACGGCCACGCACGGCCCCGAGGCCCCGCTGG
>NC_048898.1:35668269-35687039 GCF_011077185.1 Oxyura jamaicensis | reverse complement strand
AAAAGGGCAACGCCGGCCCCGAGAGGCGCCCCCGGGAGGCGGCGCGGCGCGGCTCGGCACGGCAGCGTGCCCCGCGGGGGCCGGACGAGCCGGGCCGGCCTCACCTGCGCGGGGCGCGGCCGGGTCCCGGCCCCCACGGGGCTCGCACAGCGCCCGTCTGAGCCCCGGCAGCCCGGCAGCCCCCTGGGCCGGCTGAAAGCAGCGCTGCGGCCGCCGCGGAGAGCCGGTGCGGGAGGGCAGCGAGGGGTGCGGAACAGCCGCGTCCCGCGGGTACCCGCGCCGTGCGACCAGCTGGTGCGGGAGGCCTGTAGCAGCACGGGCAGGGGGCTCCCTGGGTTTCAGCGCTGGGGAGGCTGTTGTCCCATCGCGCTGAGGTGATACGGACACAGGGCCCCGAGCAGCCGCCCAGGGGCACGATCCGGAGAAGACCAAACGTAAGGGCCGGCGGTCAGGGCCGGCCGGGGGCACGGCAGCAGGTGAGGAACAGCCCCAGGTCCCCCACGGTGCGGTGGGAGGGAGGAGGGAAGCACCGGGACTGGAACACCCATGGCGCTGAGTACCGGGGCGCAGCCAGAAACGCGCGCTCCTGTCAGAGGAAGAGCTTGTTGCGGCCCCTCGGAAAGGCAAAGGGTTTTTCTGCTCAGCTCCTGGCAGCATCTCACCAGAGGGGTGAGGGTGTCCGATGGGCAGCAAATAAACACGTGCTCCAAACACCGAAGTAAACATCTCCTGAATTAGCCTTCAGGTATGGTTTAATGCAAGATTACGGCATTTTACATGGTAATTGACAAAGCGTGCTTATGGACAGTTAACAAGCCTGCTCTGGGGCAGCCCAGCTCATCTGTTCACGCTTGCCACAAATGATGTTTCAGATGTGACCAAAAAATAAACTCGTTTCCAAGCAGGGCAGCAGCACGCAGAGGGAACTGGTGCCCAACTGCCACAGCTGACATCAGCGAAGGCACGAGGCTGCACGACTTCCTCAGCACTGAGAACAGTGAAAAAGCTAAATAAAGCCAGCCTTCGGTTATGATGGGATTCTCCATACCATTGTGGTAATCAAAGTCATCAGCCAAAGGCCAGGGAAGAATATCCCAAAATTCTGACAATGCAAGAGGAACTTTTCTCCCCTAGAAAAAGTAGTACATGAAATAAGATGCCAGAAGAAGGGATTCCAGCAACAGTCCAAGCGTAACACAAGCCAACGGCACCCAGTAGCACAGGACAGGTCTCAGGGCTGTGCCAGCCACCGCAGGCCCTGCCTCGCAGGCATTTCGGGAGCAGGGGCCAAGGCAAGTGGCACTGCTGAAGCTGTGGAGAAGGGGGCAGACAACGGCCAGCAAGGCAGCACAGCTGCACTGGAGACTCCGTCATTGTACCTGGATGCAGCCCTCAGAGGTATTAACGATGAGTTGATCGAGCATATCATCCTGATACAGCATGGAGAGAAGGAGAGAGAGATTCAGTATTGTGTTTAGCTCACAAGCCTTACACATTTCAGCCCACAGTGATTGCATCAAAGTCACGGTATGCTGGAGGAAGCTGTGTCGAATTACACCCAGCTGGAAAGGGATCCCAAGCCATATGGTATCCAGGTGAAAAGTCTGGCAGCACTCAAGAACAGGAAACTGCAATAGGAAGTGTCTGTAGACCACAAGAAGTTACTTGGACAGAAGACAGGCAGCGATCTCCAAACTGCAGTGCAGATACACTTCGCCCATTTACTTGGTAGAGGAAGCACTACAGCAAAAAAGCGTCATAGCCACACAGAAGCAAAACAATGACCAACATGGTGGCTGAGATATCTGCCTTCTTTCAAGGAAAGAACTGCATAAAACCTGCAAAAACATGAACATAAAATACAGCATCATATATAAAGCATTTTCAATAGAATTCCTATTTCAATAGAATTCCTGTTCCTATTCCTATTTTCAATAGAATTCCTGAACCTGTGGGCAAACACAGTCCCAGCAGAAAACCCAGTATCCCCAAAGGAAAGCAAAGGCAACGCAAAGCAAGCCGTGCTGAGTGCCCTGCCCACCTTCTGCTGTGGGCTGATACTTGGAGAAGGCTGCAGCAGCTCACATGAGCAATTCAGGGAAGTGTTTCAGCTGATGCTGAACCTCAACCTGCACTGCTTTAGAAAACAGGCCCAACTGCAGCAGGTTTCTGCCATTTTCTCAGGGGTGAGAATCCATTCCTCCAGTCAAACAGCAACTGCAGGTGCTGAGGGAGGGTGCCCACTGCCAGCTGCTCTGCAGAGCAGGGGAGGAGCAGAGGGGACGCAAACTGATTTTACAAAGGTAAACTGAGCAGAGGTGATGCTTGGTAAATTCAGATGAGAAATCTCTACCTGTGCTATGCGAAAGGAAAAAAAGGAAATCCATGTCCAAGTATAAAAGTTTGCCTGTGGCAACAGTGAAAGAATAATAGGTAAAAACATACTAAAATCTACTATGTGACCTTTGGTATGAACGTTAAACCAAAGCGTGGATTATAGAGCCAATCGTGTTTGCGGCGCGCCCGCCCCCCCAGATATTAACAATAGATAACTTGCAAGAGGAGATGTTACAGCATAACGACAAGGAAATGGGAAGAAAAAAAAAAAATAGCATGCAAGTGTCTGTGCCTCCTGTTCAGAGAGCATGAACCTCAACTGCCTCCAGCTGTATCCACACCGGCTCAGGCTTCCAGCTCCAGAGGGTCACAGCTCTGGCCCCTGGGTCAAGTCCAATTGGCTGAACATGCAAATACAGGTCAGATTATTTCTCTTCCTCTCATGCACAGAGGTAGAAAGACTGATTGGTGTTGGCTGTTGTTACTATTAGAGGGAAAGCACCACTGCTTGCTGATGTTGCCTTACGTTTTCTGCAGCAGCTCTTAGTTTCCCAGTACTTGTAAACCAGACAGTGCAGTCTGAATATTTTCAGTCTTGGTGCCTGTCCTGAATCTTAAGTTTGAGCGAGATGGATCAAGAATCAGAATTTTACTTAGTAGAATCAGAATTTTACTTAGTAGCCTTGCCACTCCAAGGAAAAAACAGTCCGAACACCGAATGTTTCAAATAAGCCTGAAAGTCAGAGAAGTGCACGACATTACTGTCCCCATGAATTTTCATTACACAGCTTGGAAAACAATATAACAACTTGCATACACACCACGGAAAAGTTGTCTTGTAGGTTTGGGCTATTGCGTTTTGGACCTGAGCAGCAATATTTTCACAGCTTTTCCTACTGAATAAGAAGTACAAGATAACATAGGGTTACTTGGTATTATTCGTTGGCACGTTCACAGACAAAGTGAATGAAGTTCAGGCACAGGCAAGAGATATGTTCTGCCTCAAATCTACCTATGCACCTTCTGAAAAGGCCAACAACAGGCAATGAGAGAAGAGCATCAGTTGCTGCCAGAAGGGAATGGTGGAGCCAGCACAGCCTACGGAATAGGCAGAGGGAAGATTTAGATTTTTACATTCTGCAGGGGGGTGGAAGATGGGTACAGCCTATTGTGGAGGTTACTACTGGTGAAGATCTATCGTGGAAAAAACTAGTTTGCTCCAAGCCAAATATTTCAACCTCCCCTAAAAGCTTTGGTAAGACCCGCTCCCCATGCAACAGAACTGAGAATATTAAGAGAAAACAGATTTCATTCATTCTGTGGAAACAAACAAAAAACACATTTTGTTATTTTTGCAGCACTGTCTTATCCTGTTGCTCTCAGCATGGGCGTGTGAAAACCACATTGTCCATTTATATTATAAAGTCATATTTAAAACAAAACAAACACACTTGTTTTAAACCACTTCTAGTTTGCTTGGCTTTTAAGCTGTTGGTTTGAATGATGCTGCTGGTAGCTTATCCCTAGATTTGCTTACAATCTGTCTTGTAAAACTGGATTTCAGGAAGTCTCCTCATTTCTCATTTTTTTCCTCCTTTGATCTCCTCTACCACGTGTCTCACCAACAGTTCTTGTTTTCACTCCCTCCAGAGCTGGCCCTCAAGAGGCTGACAGCTGCCGACCCAGCACGGGTGGCACGGCTCTCCCTGCCGCCCACCAGTCGTTACAAGGACAACACCCTCTACCCTGACCCTGCAGTCACCTCAGAACGGCCCTCACGCCTCCTTTGGCCCCTCACAGCAGTTCTGAGTCTTCGGCTTCAGTTGGTTCTTTGACCACATCACGCTTGGGGCAGGAATAACACAGCATGTTCAGGAAAAGGTTGGCACTGGGAGGTGAGCACGGGTTAGGTTTAGGGCAGGAGTAAACTAGGTTGTCAGCCTGTGCTGTGCTCCATGATGATGCTGCCAGCTCTGACCCACAGGAGCTCACCTGCCACAAGGCAATGCCCCGAGCTGGGCTCTGTGCTGACCTGCAGCTGGGAAGTGCTCACAGATTTAATTTAGATTTTGTTTCAGGTAGGTGCTGGGCTTTAGGGCTAGGGACAGGAGATTCAGCACATTCAACCTTAATGATGCAACATGTATTTAATTTTGTTCATGATTATGGATTCCTTAGCTTTGAAAGGAGAACAAAGTTTGTGTAAGATATTAATTGCAGCAGCATGCTTGAAAAACAGAAGATAGTGGTTAAAAAAAGTTTGTGAATACATCTCTGACCTGAATAAAATCTGTGACTGTAATGATACATTATATATATATATTTTTAAACAGATGCTACTTGTCATTGGTACTACGTCACTATGTCCCCTCCCCATAAGATGGGACACCTAATTCGTGACATGTTTCCCCAGGAGCAAGCAGAGCTGTTTCTGATGAAGTTCCCTTGGTGGTGCAGCCATGCAGAGGGCAGCACGTGGAGATGGCCCATTGAAAAGGGCACATGCCAGTCGTGCAGGGATAACAGAGGAAGCACTCATAAGTCAGTTATGCAATTCCTCTATAATCATGTTTTACCTTTTTTTGTTGCTGGCTTTATGGCTTTACTAATTGACTTTTGCTTTTATTAAAGAGATTTTTATGAAGAGCTTTATTTTTTTATAATAGCAGGAAAAAAAACAACACACAAAAACTATATCAGATTAAAACCTTTAAATACAACGTAATATTTTGCTGCCCAAGAGCTCTTTTATAAACCTGAGGGACAGACAGTTCTTCTCTGAGATTGACCTTAGTGGATTTTGGATCATTCAATCAAATGCTGAGATAGGTTCCCATGTTGTGCTTTCTAGACTGTACAAAACATATCTTGAAGGAAACTGTCAGAGTTGTCACTGTCTTTTCTTAGTTTACTTTAGAAGTGTGGAAGGGTCCCATGAGCAGCCACTCCCTGAATTTTTTATGCTCCTGAAACTATGGGAACAAGAGTTGGAAAACCCCAAATCTGATACACAGTAGACTACACATTGCTAATTTCTAATGAAAGGGTATCAAACTGAGTTTTGTATATTTCATGATGCTGTTCTAGATACACACCCTTTATTTTTAACTCGTCTGAAATTCTTCTGAACTACTTCTGAACCAGAGTACAGCTCCAGTTATACCTATTAAAGGAAATCTATTGGTATCCGTTATGAGATACAAACTCATTCTATCTAGCTGCTGTGGTAAATGCCCAGAACAGTTGTCTAAGAAGCATAGGAGCTGAAGTGTCTGAAACAAGTACCGATGAGCACCTCTCATCACTACTACCTAGGTTATAGAGCAGGAAATAAGCTTTCCAAGTGTGAGCACCAGTTTCTCAGCATCTTCACTTGCAGCACTTCATTTCATATTGCTTTACACCATGTGGACTTAGACTCTTAGGAAAGAAGCCTCCAAGATTCAAAATCTAAATTTCAAAATTTGAAGGTGAGTCATAAATATTCTTAAATTATTTGTGGCTTCAAATATATACCTTGGTCCATAACACTTGCCCGTTTTGTGGGAAGACAATTTTAAATTGCTTGGAGCCCTACAGGGGAAAACTCTACAATAATCAAGATGACTTTTCCCAACCAATTTTTTTTACATCTTGGATGCTTAACTACAAACACAGTAATAACTGCAAGGGCACCACGAGGGCTGGGGGCTCCCCTACTCCTCAAATGGCTGGCAGGACAGAGCCTGGTGCCCAGGGGCCACCCCACCACCCCAGCCAGGGTACTGGGGGCATTGAGAACAGCCCAGCTCAGGGGGCCCACAGCCTGGCACAGCAGCATTGTGGTGGGGCTGGAGCCCAACAGCTCTGGCTGGCTGAAATCAGGTCCTGTGCCAAGGGCAGGTCATAGGGCTAGTCAGGGACCTTAGGGCTTCTTATTGCCCCCAAGGCCCCAACAGATCCCATGGGCCTCAGAGACTTGCTGCATACTCCTTAAACCACTTCATTGCTCCTACATGCACAAGCACTGTCTTTATTGGAAGACAGGGCTGGAGAGGGAATAAATCTTGCAAGCAGGCACATTAACGCAATTCATAACTATTTCCAAGTGAGCAAGCAGAAAACAGCTGTATAATTACTTTTAAAAAGTGCAACAGAACAGAGAAAAACATTCTGACCCCCTTAATAGAAGCAAAGAAGAAACAGTAAGTATAGGTAAGAAAGTATTATTCGCATTATACTTAAGAAAAGTAACATTGGCCCTGGAACTATCATTGATATTAATGGTGCAGTTGGATGTTAAATCTGACACGGTATCAGTGACTGTGATAACTCTCCACACATTGCATGGCATTTTAATGATAACACAACAATAAGACATACCTTATCTTCTGTGTTCTTGCGATGTTCAAACTCCTGCATACCTAAAAATATCTGCAGAGCTGCTTGGATTTCACCTTGCAGGTGAGCAATGATCCCTTACAAGGTGTGCAGTTTTGGATTAGTTGTGGGGCCTAAACGTGTTACAGCAGTCCTGAGGACTACCCTGTGAGCCACCTAGATTTTGCATCTGAGGGAACAGCCCCTGTTTTAACATTCCCCCACCTGGGCTACATTTTACATTTAAAGCATTTTGCTGTGATTCTGTACAGCTGCAGCCAATCAGTTTTAGCACTGAAATTACAGCTGATAAACATTCAAGCTGTTAATAGCTCAGCAAATATGTGCCATGTGTTCTGGCTCTGGAAGATGGCACAGATGAGCGGCGTGCTCTCTGAGCCACTGGTGACACCGAGGAGTCTGACACGCCGCAGCTTCCCTGGGCCGGGGCAGGGCCTGCTGCAGGCAGGTGCAGCACCTTTGTAGAGCTGTGCCTAGTCAGTAACTGCTTAGCCAGGTCTGCATTAAATTACGTGCAGGTGTTACAATTACATTTCTTAAGGTCAGTGAGCCAAGCACACTAGAGATCTGATGAGCTGAAGGTCAGGCTGCCTGCTGTGGCACTGTCCCTGGGCTCTGTTCATCCAGGCTGCCCAGCTGTGTGCTGCAACTGCTCTTAGCTAGGAGGAAGGCTTGGTCTACCTCTTCCAACAAACATTTTCCCTTGGTGGCAGGGTGCTGTTAAAGCAATGGATGGGCACACACACGCAGGCTACTTCCAGGTTTGCTCTGGAGGGATGTCAGAGCTGTAATGCATCTGTAAGCTACAAGTAACGTGAAACTGATCCGAGGCTGAGGCAAGTGGATTTTGGCACAAACCTGTTGCCTGGGATCCATTTCCCCCAGTGTCATGCTCCCCGTGGGGCCGGGGCACCCTGTGGGACACCAGCGAGCCCTGGGGCCCCGCTGCTGTCCCAGGCCTCAGTGCTGAAAGCATGGCTCGGTGCGGTGCCTTCCTCTGCTCCTCACCAAATCCGGCCTCTCCCAGGGGCTGCCGTGGGCCCAGGGGCTCCGCACAGCGGCAGCCCTGATGCCAGCAAACTGCAGCACGAGCCTTGGCCCGTGGCGAAGGCAGCAGCAGGAGATTTTTGGAGGGTCACCACAGTGCTGATGGTCACGCTGTGATCAGATCTCTCATTTCTCCCTTTCAGGATGATGGAGCTGTGTAGCAGCACTGGTGTTACTGTATGCTTTCATAGGCCAAACAGCTGAAGGTGACAGAGGGCAGCTCACATAGAGTTAGATTGTGTCTGCGACCACAGAAGAGGATGCCTGTGCCCCAGCTGTTGCAGTCCTCACAATTGTTGCAGTCCTCCAAACTGATTGTTTCTGCCCACTTGTGAATCACAGTCCATCGGAAATAATTACTGAGTCTTAATTTTGATACTGAGGCAGGCAACTCTAGCCTCCGACAGACCATGAACTATTTGCTATAATGCTTACAAACACTGTTTATTTTATTTAAAATTCTGTTACGTTGCCATTTGCTCGGAGGTCTTCGGTCTGTGACACAGATGCAAAGGTTCTTTGTATTTCCTGTCCTGGACTTCCTCATCCCAACAAGCACTAAATCCAGTTACACTCTGTGCTATGCATTGAAAAAAAAACCTCAAGAAACAAATAAATGAAATGCTATTACAGAACTTGTAATTCCAAGAAAAAAAAAATAAATCCAGATACACAGTTATGTTTTCCAATGTGTCTGCAATTGATTTTAATGTCGATGTTCTCATATTTTTGTAGCAAGGTGGACTTACATCATCACAGAAAAGACAGTGCACATTTACGCAAGTAATAGGATATAATTTAATTTATGCTAAGCATACAGATGTAGGAGTAAATCAGAACAGAAAAGACATCATGGGCTAATATCTTCAGTGAGATTCTATTTCTTTCAGCTGCTCAAGAGCTGCAGAAGTAAGTTCATAGAAAACTATTTCCTTTCAGTAGGCCTCTGTAAGCACTTGCTTTTATATTTTCTTTACGCCTTACATCCATTCTGAAAGGAAAGAAGCTCAGGGCAGTATATTGGGGAATTCACTGTCATGAAGTGAAGGTATGATTAGAGTTTTGTCTCTTCAGAAGAAAGGTGGAGATTGCAGCTGCTCTGTAGGTGAAACCCTTATTACCTTTTCTGCTGCCATTCTCCTATAAGATAAAGCTCTTTCTTTCACTCCGCTGCTCCTCTTGCAGCTAGGTCAATATGTTGTTATAAGGCCAGTGAAGAGCTTGCTCAGCTGCAGCCAGTGGGACAACAGCTGATCAAAGTTCAAATAGCAAAGCTTGCACCTTTGCTGTTAGCCCAAGCAGCAATATCAGCATTTGTTAATGTGCAGTTACGAAGTTCACGGTTAAAACAATCTTCTAGAATAGGACTAGTGTGCAAGGAAGTAAAATCTGGTAGCATATAAATCTGCTCCTTTAACCAGAAAGAGCTGCAGTGTTTTCTCCTGCAACACGTGTGTGTTATTTCAAGATTCCAGTGCCCTGCATAAAATATAACTGAATACTCTATTTATGAGAAGCAGAACATATATCCCGGTAAAATGGTAATATAAAAAAGAGGCTTCCGTTTTTCAGTTTGCACTTATCCCTATGGCTCCATTTGTTATGGTCTCACTTGCAGAGAAGCCTGCAGAGCATGTGATGTTTGTTCTTAGTCCACTTCTGGCACCCAAATTACACCCACCGTTGACACTTGTTGGAACTCTTCTTGGGAATGCTGGTATTGAGGGCAGGTGGAATGGTTTGGAGAGCTCCTGCGCATCCAAATCAGTTCTGTCCTTAGCAGGATGCTGTTCTGGCAGCAGCTTGTGATGTTGACCAAGTGACTCTCTTTTGTCCAACATATTTCAGATTCACAAAATCATTTGTGAATGTATAGAAAATAACTATCTTAGCTTAAAAAAAATACATTATTAGCATCAATTGGTTTATGTGGGATTGAAAAATGGATGTCAACATTGTGTAAGAAAAAACATTATTAATAATCAAAATATATACATTGCAAAAGAAATCAGAATAAAAAAGCATTTAAAAAAGAGCAAGTACTTCTTGACCACGTTTTATTTCATGGTATTTAGTTTCTGCTTATCACACTGCATTAAAAGTTTCAGCCTCTTCAACAGCCATGTTCCATGTGTCAGGCTCCACCACGTGTAGCTGTTTTAAGGTTGGTACATTTAAAATAGAACAGCTGTGGCACTGCAAAAATTAAAAGCATTTCCATTTCCAGGTGTGCTATGAGCCAGTGGGCTTGAAAAGTCTCTAGTGGACATGGCCAGTTTAAATGCCACATGGACAATGGTGTGAGGAAATCTATATTAGTGCAGGGAGGTTTACATCACAAAGATCTTCCTTCTTTATTATGCCAATCTGCAGGAAAAAAAAAAAAAAAAAAAAGGAAAAAGCTAGCAATCTTCCTTATTCAAAAGCACTGCAAATAGAAAATGTTTAATTTGCAGACAAATGCATTCTTCTTTTGTATAAAAAAGCAAGCAAGCAGACAAAAAATCAAACAAACAGAAAAAGAAAAAGAAAAAAAAAAGTACCAATTATCTATCTACCTGTTTTCTTGTTTATTTACTTAACTGGGGGAAGTAAAGGAAGCTCAATGTGATGAGCACAGATTTTGTTTCATTTTGGCAATCAGTGAATAGGACCGAGCATTTCTGACAGTTTCCTCCATGGCTCTATGCCATGCAGACTTCAGACTTTGATCAAAGAATTGGACTGGGGTTGTCTTCTGTGCCTGGAACAGTTCCAGTTTGTGGTGGCATTCTCAAGGATTGCTTACGTGAGCTTGCTGCTGTTGGCACAGCAATAAGTTGTATGAAACATGCCTGAACAGATAATAAACACGTATATATATTTGTGTGTATATGTAACAGACAGACCAGAACAAGCAGCTAATAAGCCATGGGATCTCAGAGAGGTACTGCAGTATCAGCTCCAATTAGATGACTTCTCTTAATTACAAAAAACTCTTTTAAAGGCCTTTTGCCAAAATTACCTTGAATAAGAAGAAAAATGATCATTAGTTAGTTCCTGGTAATCGTGTACATGAGCATCTTCACCTGCTTTTATTTGATATACGACAGGATTAACACCATCTCTTTCCCCCTCTGAATATATCCAAGATAAAGCAGTTGGACCCATGCACTACCTTTCCTGTTACACACAGATGTTTATGATGTTTACATGGTGACCACAATATGCGTAAGTCATTCTTCAGTCTAGCCTTTTTGCAGAAAAGTTGTCAGAAAACCCTTGCCATTCAATGTTTGTGAAGACTTATTTATTCACTCATTGTGCCATGTGATTCACAGCGTATTGAATCTGGTTGCACTGCTATGGAGTGGCACTGCATTAAGTGTCACTGCTGTGTATCACCAATGAGGAAGCTCTGCTTAAATGCAAGCTTTCCTTGGTCACATTACTACTGTTACTGTACTGAGGCATTCCAAAGCACAAGGATGAGGTTCTGTAAGCTTCGGGACTAGCTAATGTGAGATAGAGGATAGGGCAAAGGAACAATGTTCCTCTTCCATCTTTCAAAGTATCTTTCCAGCAAAACATTGGTTAGCATTGTTAGGATGACTGGTACACTGTATGAGTAGCCCACAGTACGATCTGGGTCTAAACTGTGAGACGTAGCAGCAGTGATACGTCTATTGCTGTATTTCTTGGAACCTGATTAAGGCCTTTTAGACTGCTGACTAATAATGTCTTTCATTAAGCTTAGTTCTGCCATTATAGTGCTATTTCTTTCGTATAAGACATTCCACAAGTGTTCTTAGAGCAATATTAATGCTATCATAAATTTCTATTGGGTTCTGAATCTCTACCAAACTTTGCAGTGTTATAGCACAAATTTCCAAATGAAACTTAATTGAATTCTTATAATAATTGAGGGGTAACCCTGCCTAGCAATTTTTAATCATTTGTTCTTTTCACTAAAGAAAAGTAGCAGAGAATGTTGTCCTTTTTAAACTTAAGACAATCTTAATACTATTACAGAAGTTACACCACCAAAAAATAATTAAAAAAAAATCAAAATTGTTTGCAGCATCTGCTTTTAATCTTTTTGTACAATTATATATATACATATTCCATCTTCTAGCTCTCATAGTTTTGTTTCTCTTATTTATTCTCTTCCTATAGTTCTTTCCCTTATGAGGATTTAGCTCTGGATAGATCCATCTGGTGTGCTATTTCAGCGTTAAAGGCCATCCAAATATTTACTTTTGTACAGCTAATAAACAGTCATACCTTGCAAGCACTTCTCGAGAAACCCTGAAACACTGCATGAACTTTATGTGTCAGGATATTTCATCTACAAGTGAAATGCAGCTATTCCTGGAGAAGAACGTAATGACTGTTTATCATATGGTCTTGACCCTTTACAAGCTGTGTCAGATAGGAAGACAGTGCCCCAGGAAATCACGAGAATCATTCCCAGCATTGTTCACACGCCGAGGCAGGAAGCTACGTTCAGAACAACAGGAATTGGGAAAGGTTAGGCCTGTAGCATTGGAAAGCTGCAGCACCATCTATTTATTCAGTCTGAGTATGACTTGCATCATAGTCTATCCCCACGGTGCAGTAAATACCACAGCTGCATGCTGCTTTGGGGATATCCTCCGTGCTCTGCACTCTGCCTTCCTACCACGCCTGCAGGCACACCAGCATGCTGCTGGGGCCTCGCGGCGAGCCGGGAGGGAGAGGCTGTGGGAGACGTCAGGCTTGTGGTGCTGTCACGCTGCGCCTTTGGTCGAGCACAAAGAACATGAGTCAATGCCTCTGCGATGCTTTTCTGACCCACCGGGGCTTGCTTCAGGTTTCCCAAGTCTGAACCTCCTCAGGCTGGAGAAAACTAGCGAGGTCACAGTTGTATGTTCAGTGGCAGAGAAATACACCCCCTCAACCTGTTTCTCAAGGACCGAATCTGCATTTGTTCATCTGTGGCTTATCACTTATGGAGCCACAGAGGGGCAGGGACCTCAGTGCTGTTGCATGCAGCATCCTGGCTGTCAAATTCTCAGTCCTTAGGACAGGGAGGAAAACCTTGGAGTTTTTGTCTCCATCCTCTGTAAGGCAGCATGTGAAACTAATGGTCTCTAAAATATTTTGTTGACACAAAAGTGAAGAAGTATTTAAAGACCATCACCATCTTAGTGAAAGGGTAAGGGCATAAACTTTCCAAAGGCAAACATATTTACCCTGCTAGAATATCAGTACAGTAGCTAAATACATTTTAGAAGTAGACAGAGAATTTGCAAGGAGTGAAGTGTTGCGGAGGTGACGGGAGAGCTTGGCAGGCACTTGCTGATAGCATCGGCAGGAGCTGTGTGCTCCCGCAGTGCCCTCTCTCCTGTAGAGCACAGAGGGCAGCTCAGACTTAATTTTCAGTCACTCTGTTGAGATCATTCAGAGGTAATTACTTCAATTTGGTTTATGTCACTTGGTCTGCTGGTGATAATCTAGGTTTATTTTCTCGTTGCTAAAGGTTAGTTTCTATTATATAGCTTTAGTGATGTATATGAAGGTGTGATATGAAAGCTTTTATAAATATATGGAACAGATTAGAGCAAGCAGGATATAAATAGCTAACTACTGATTACTCTTCTGCACACCTGCCTCCCAGAGTACAATAACAATAATTGAGACAGTTTGTGAACGGCCATTTCCTCCTGCTCCTTTTTTAATACATAAACACATGTGTACACACACACACACATATATTTACTTCATTACTGCAAAACCTCACTGCTCTACACAGAAAAAACACCATTTGGGAATGATGAAACAGATTTCCAGCTGTAGCAAAGGTCAGAAGTGAGAAATGCCATTTACCTGAAGGGTAAAGAAGCATGTGGCTTTTGTTGTCCCTTCTCACAAGAAGTAAGCCAGTAAGTAGCATCTTGAAATATATTTCTTAAATATTTATGAAAAACAAGGCAGTTTCTGAAAGTCTGCGTAAGTTTCTGTGGGTATTGGATAACTAGCTTCTTGTGTTTTTTAAGAGTAAAAGGAACATTGAGCACTTTCAGCCGATTTTGCTGAAAGAGCAGATGAAGACTGGTGTAAGAGGGGACACTAAGAAATACCAAGCTCTGGTCCCTGGTATGAAACCTTCAAGTTCATACAAAATGGTAACAAAACAAAAACAAATAAACAAACAAACAAAAAAGACCACAGCATCAAGAGACTAGCATGGAGGAAAGCAGTAAGAGAAATCACAGCTTGCTGAGCATGAATGTACCCATGAAATAGGAGAATGTAATTGCATGACTGTTTTTGAAACGTTGCATTTATTATACTGACAGTTTATGCCTGGGAAGACAAACATTTTCCTAAAAACAAAGGAAAAAACCAACCCAAAACAAAATAGAAATCCACAGGGGGCCCGTGAGCATGTTGGCACAGTAAGAGAATTAGCATTTATCTTAAGCCATTTCATAATGAACATAAAAATACCCTCATCCCAGAAGGCCAATGATTTTCAGCATGAAAACCATTACCCGCCCTCTGGTCCTTCCATTTTCAGCCCGGGCTGGGGTCTCCCCAGCGCCCCCCTGACCTCCCATCACCTCTGCACCCGCTGGCACCCGGGGCCGCCACGCTGCACCTCACCGGCGCTGGGGCAGCCCCGCAGCTGCAGCTTCCCAGGTCTCACGAGGAAACAGTTCAGGCGGGGCCTTGCAAGGAAACAATTCGTGCATAATTTATGCCACTTCATGTTTCTCAGAATTTGATTTCTTTCAGATGGGGAATATGATGTATTTTGGGTGAGTGTGCTTGTGATGAGGCCAGTTATGCTCTTTCCATAGGGCTCCTGACCCTTCTGTGCCTGAGACGAACCTCCAGGTACACCTGATATCAGGTACTTTTCTTTTACTGTGCCTTTTTTTTTTTTTTTTTTTTTTTTTCCTAGAAAAGTTTTTCCTCAAATCTGTTAAGCAAACCTCAAACACTGAGTTATAAAAGAGTGACGGAATCTTGTGGTAGAGGACACGGCAGCAGGCTGTGCATCATCCTTGCATGTTGAAACCGTCTCAAAGGAGGCCAGATCACAGGATGTGCTTCCCCACAGCTCCTGCAGAAGACAAAGCTGGATAGAGCCACAAAATCTTGGCCCATTACAGAAGTGGGTTGGCAAAGTGCAGGCTGTTCCTTACAAATCCGTCAGTCTCCATTCTATTGTGATCTGTCCGTGGGGTCTTCCTGGTTGGTATCAAAACATAAAGGTGATGTGTCCTGACATAGTTCAAGTTAGGGACTCTCTGTAGGATACACCCCACAGATTACACAGCCACTTGCATTTGCACCCTTTTCGCGCCGTATCATGGGGCTGGGGTGGAGAAGGCTTTGAGGGACAGAATATCTTATAACTGAATCACACAAAGAGTATTAGTGTCAATATCATCTGAGCAAAGTCTCTATTACCTAATCACATAGCATTTAAAAAAATAGATTAATATGGTGTCTGTTCTCACAGGACCATAGATATTTTTATGGGATATGGCATTATAATAAAAATTCCCCAGACTTCAACTTAATCTAGAAAACTCATTAAATAGGTTAAATACACAATGGAATTCTATATAGAAATGTTATTGTTAAAAGTGTACCATTATTCTCTTCCTTCTGTGCCCAAATATTTTCCTTTTGTAGCTCATTTTACAGCATAGTCATGAACAACATAGAAAGACGACTCAGAATTGATGCAGGCTTTAAAGACTATTGACCTCTGTGCATTACTATGTGGGATGATGGGAACAAAGGGGTCAGAATTTATAAATTACTTCACTGCTGGAGATGAGTTTAGCATGAAAAGAAAACCAGGACTGATACCCATATATGCTCATTACTGCCTAAGCGTAACTTGTTGAGGTTTCAGATTTCCAGCCAAAATTGTGTTGCAAAAGACAAACTGAACACTGATGTCTCATGCCCTGCCTGTGAATCACCAACACTCGGGTAATCCCTGATTTTGGAGCTGCTGAAATCATTGCAATAGTCGCTCTGCAGAAAAGGCCAAACAAAGCTTCCTCTGCATGCTGCTAATTACAGCCTTCAGCGCACTAAGGGGCTGTCTCCATGGGTGTTTTCTGCACTGGAGCAACCCCAGCACCTCCCCTCTTGGCCCACAGCAAAAACAAGCTCACAGACCCTCCTCTGCCTCAGAGGCACGGCGCCCAAAGCCCAAGGCCCGCACGCAGCTCGGACCTCCTCCTTCCCACGCATGCCCCACGTCACCACCGCCGGTCCAGCAGCGCCTGCCCATGCAGGAGAGCGCTGCCTATCCCAACCCTAATGCAGCTGCACGGGTGGCAGAGGGGAGGGAGGCAAGGGAAATCACTTTGGAAAAGCTCTCAACCGTTTGGTGCCTCCAGATCTGTGCTACAACAGCCAGTAGATGCGGTCTGTAGCTAGGGCTTTGCCTGGCTGCCCAGCAGGTTGATGCAGGGCATTGCTCAGCAAGGTAAGTCATGCCCGCTCAGTAGCCCTTTCTCCCAGGGCTGTTTCTTCTGGCTACTTCTGCCATGGACAAATTGATATCCGCTGTTCTACATGGGCCTGCTGCTCACCTTAGCTGCAGATTTACCTGAGCATGGGGCCATCAGCCCGCAGGAAACTTCAGCCAGAGCTGAGCTGTGCGGCACATCCCACCTGGGTGGCAGGAGCACGTCCCATCCAGCCAGCGCGCTTGGCTGCCTCTGGGGAGCTCCTGTCCAGCCAAGCACAGGATCTCCATTCGTCTCACAAGGCTGTCCACTACCTAGCATCTGCATATCCGCCAGATTAACTCACATGAGGTGAAGATCATGATCAGCAGCTATGCTGCTCTGGCAAAATAGATTGCAGCATGTGCAAAGCTTTAAATTAAGAGCAGGAAGCATAACTTTTGGGACTGGCTTGAGACTCTTGAAGAAATTCCTACAGGATCTAAGGCTCATCACAAATCTCATTGTCTTTCTGCAGGAGGTGCATTTCTGAAGTGGTGTCTTGCTCATTTTATATTGTTCTATCACATGTGGATTTTAAAATACACACAAGAAGAAAATGCTTCATAACATGTATTTTTCCACTAGAAAGCAAATGAAACAACAGCAGTTAATCCCTTCATTAACTGTAAGTTAAGCACTGGCGGGGAACCAGTCCTGAAACAACAGGGACCATAACATGATATCTCTTTAGAAGATGCTTTGATTTCCCGTTCTTAAAACTAGTGATGAAAACTTTCTTCTTTTTCAGCAGTCCAGCTTAAAGGCATTGCATATGGTGGGATTCAGCTAACTAGACGTGTGCCTGTGTCAGGAATGTTTTCAAGCTGTACCTCAAAGTACTGGAAATACTTAAATACCACATGAAGTACCAAGTTCAGCTTATGGAGGTTTTTTATGGCTGTACCCAGCGGAATTCTTCTGAAGGAAAATAAAATTGTCCTGCGAGGCAACATGCTTCTTTTCAAGCAATGCACAAAGCTAATAGCTTCAAAAATGCATAAGGATAAACTTTTAGTTTTGTTTTGCTTGCAGATAAACAACAGCGCATTGTATGAAGTGACTCCAGGACTCCCTCACTCTCCTTGGACACCACTCGTGTTTAAATATAAAATGTTTGGTTAACATGCCTCTGCACCACTAGTGAAAGTAAAACACATTCTTGCTGCAGGCTCCTCTTCCAGAGGAGCTGGTTCCCCGCTCCAAAGAGGGAGGAAGGGAGAGCAGCAAGCGCCTGGGGTGCAGCGAGAGGGATGGGAGGGAGAGGAGAAGAAAAGAGGGAGCTGAAAGGCCGAGGCTCCTCCTTCTGAACCAAGTAATGGAAAAATGATGTAAGAATTCCAACGCCTGAATAAATATGTGCCCTTTGACCTTAATCCCCTAGGAACCAAAAACATCCAGAGTCAGATAAAAATAGCAAACCCTTTACATTACTGAGGGAGAACAGCACTGCTTGCGGCTAATTAGCTAAACCCCGTTAATAGCAAGGGGGCTGGGCAGCCACTAGGAAGTGAGTGTTTGCCAGAAGGCTTAACCATGCATGTACCAGAGAGCGAAGGCATCGCAGGCGTTTGCAGATTTTGAACCATTTGAAGCTGAGAAAGGGCATGGCCGCACCAAGCCACGCTAGGAGAGGCGACCAGGAAGCTTCCCCGTGTGGGGAATCGAACCCATCTGTTTCTCTGTGTGACACACGCTTCAAAGGAGACCCACCAGAATGACTCATGGTTTATTGCTATTCTAGCTCTGAAAACTCCTCCCAGCAAGTTTACAGATCTTGCCTGCTTGCTAGCTTCTGCTGGAAACCTCAGCATTGCAGTGGGATCTGTTGAAAATAAATAAATTACAGCAATCCTGACAGCAAATGTCAATGAACTGTTCAGGTTCACTTGTGTAATTTTATTTAAAGCACTAAAGCTTAACAGTGTGCTGAGGATAAAATATTTATTCAAGCCATTGAGGAGACAATAGATTGCTTCAAACAGCATTCTCAAATGTTTGTTCTAGTTCTGAGTGACTGTTTCATTAGTCAGCATTGGTTTTCTCTACTGCTCCCTGTCTGCAAACATTCACAGCAGCTGGGTCTTGCATGGTGACTGTTCTGTTCACATGGTGCCCATGCAGGCATGTGCAGGTCAGCAGTTGTGCGCAGCCAGGAGTGCTCTGTACTGTGTCATTGCTATAGAATACTTAAGGTTTCTCCGACCAAAGAGTAACTCACACATCAGAGAGCAGCAATGATACCAGCTGTTTTCATCAGCCCATTGAGCTCCGCAGGAGAGAATTCAGGAGCTGGCCCAAACCTGGAGCCTTCGTTTCAGACGGACAGCTGGGGAGGCAGCCTCCTCATGGGCCGACCTTTGCTCACCCACCAGCGTCCCAGCGGCGATGGCGCTGCCCAGCTGTGGGTGCCACAGGCCGCGTGCTGCTGGCGGCTGCGCGGCGCGGCTGGGGCTGGGGCTGGGGCTGGGGCTGGGGATGGGGATGGGGCTGGGGCTGAGGCTG